>NW_026557910.1:0-314872 GCF_026930045.1 Uloborus diversus | reverse complement strand
AAATTAGAAACTAAAAGTATACATTGAAGATTTTCGTTCAGGCTGGGACTCGAACCCAGGGCCCCTCGCTTGGAAGCCTAACACTCTAGCCATTAGTCTATGGGAGCTCTGTCGGTGGGAGTTTTAAATATAATAAAAACAAAAAATGCACCTTGGTAATTGTTTATTTAAACACTTTGAAATCTTCGTGTCGAAAAATTAAACTGACTCAGAATTTTCTTCCCTACATAAATAATCAATAATTGCAAAGGAAAGAAATTGAAAAAAAAAAGAATTTTCAAATTAGAAAAGAAATATATACATTGAAGATATTCGCTCCGGCTGGGACTCGAACCCAGGCCACTCGCTTGGAAGACCAGCGGTCTAGCCATTAGGCTATCGGAGTTCTGTCGAGCGGAGTCTTACTGCCTGACTGATACTGCCTGACTGACAGACTGACTCACTGACTGACTGATACTGACTGACTGACTCACTGACTGACCGAGACTGACTGACTAACTGCCTGACTGACTGAGACTGGACTGACTGACTGACTGACTGACTGACTGACTAACTGACTGACTGAGACTGACTGACTGACTGCTTGACTCTCTGACTGGCTATTTCACTGACTGACTGAATGACTAAATGACTGACTGACACTGACTGACTGACTGCTTGACTACCTGACTGACTGCTTGACTGACTAACTGACTGGACAGGACTGACCGACTGACTGACTGACAGACTGACTGAATAAGGATGACTGACAGACTGACTGATAAGGCTGACTGACTGACTGACTGACAGACTGACTGAATAAGGCTGACCGACTGACTGACTGCCTGACGGACTGACTGACTGAATGACTGACTGACTGACTGACCGAGACTGACTGACTGACTGACTGAGACTGGACTGGACTGACTGACTGACTGACTGACTGAGACTGACTGACTGCTTTAGTGACTAACTGACTGCACAGGACTGACCGACTGACTGACTGACTGACTGACTGACTGACTGACTGACTGAATGACTGACTGACTGAGACTAAATGACTGACTGCTTGACTGACTGGCTGAAGGACTAACTGACTGACTGAGTGACTGACTGACTGGACTGACTGACTGAGACTGAATGACTGAGTGCTTGACTGATTGACTGTCAGACTGACTGACTGACTTCGCAAAAGGGAAAAATAAAAAAAAAAGAATTATAAAATTAGAAAAAAATATTTGCATTTAAGATTTCCTTTCCGGCCGGGACTCGAACCCAGTACCACGCGCTAGGAACCCAACGGTCTAGCCATTAGGCTATCGGAGCTCTGTCGATGGAAGTCTTAAATATAATAAAAACAAAAAATGCACCTTGGTAATTATTGATTCAAACACTTTGAAATTTACAGGTCGAATAATTAAACTGACTCAGAATTTTTCTCCCTACATAAATAATCAATATTCGCAAAAGAGAAAAATTAAAAAAAAAAGAAGAAGAAATTTCAAATTAGAAACTAAAAGTATACATTGAAGATTTTCGTTCAGGCTGGGACTCGAACCCAGGGCCACTCGCTTGGAAGCCTAACACTCTAGCCATTAGTCTATGGGAGCTCTGTCGGTGGGAGTTTTAAATATAATAAAAACAAAAAATGCACCTTGGTAATTGTTTATTTAAACACTTTGAAATCTTCGTGTCGAAAAATTAAACTGACTCAGAATTTTCTTCCCTACAAAAATAATCAATAATTGCAAAGGAAAGAAATTGAAAAAAAAAAAAGAATTTTCAAATTAGAAAAGAAATATATACATTGAAGATATTCGCTCCGGCTGGGACTCGAACCCAGACCACTCGCTTGGAAGACCAGCGGTCTAGCCATTAGGCTATCGGAGTTCTGTCGAGCGGAGTCTTACTGCCTGACTGACAGACTGACTCACTGACTGACTGATACTGACTGACTGACTCACTGACTGACCGAGACTGACTGACTAACTGCCTGACTGACTGAGACTGGACTGACTGACTGACTGACTGACTGACTGACTAACTGACTGACTGAGACTGACTGACTGACTGCTTGACTCTCTGACTGGCTATTTCACTGACTGACTGAATGACTAAATGACTGACTGACACTGACTGACTGACTGCTTGACTACCTGACTGAGTGCTTGACTGACTAACTGACTGGACAGGACTGACCGACTGACTGACTGACAGACTGACTGAATAAGGATGACTGACAGACTGACTGAATAAGGCTGACTGACTGACTGACTGACAGACTGACTGAATAAGGCTGACCGACTGACTGACTGCCTGACGGACTGACTGACTGAATGACTGACTGACTGACTGACCGAGACTGACTGACTGACTGACTGAGACTGGACTGGACTGACTGACTGACTGACTGACTGAGACTGACTGACTGCTTTAGTGACTAACTGACTGCACAGGACTGACCGACTGACTGACTGACTGACTGCCTGACTGACTGACTGACTGAATGACTGACTGACTGAGACTAAATGACTGACTGCTTGACTGACTGGCTGAAGGACTAACTGACTGACTGAGTGACTGACTGACTGGACTGACTGACTGAGACTGAATGACTGAGTGCTTGACTGATTGACTGTCAGACTGACTGACTGACTTCGCAAAAGGGAAAAATAAAAAAAAAGAATTATAAAATTAGAAAAAAATATTTGCATTTAAGATTTCCTTTCAGGCCGGGACTCGAACCCAGTACCACGCGCTAGGAACCCAACGGTCTAGCCATTAGGCTATCGGAGCTCTGTCGATGGAAGTCTTAAATATAATAAAAACAAAAAATGCACCTTGGTAATTATTGATTCAAACACTTTGAAATTTACAGGTCGAATAATTAAACTGACTCAGAATTTTTCTCCCTACATAAATAATCAATATTCGCAAAAGAGAAAAATTAAAAAAAAAAGAAGAAGAAATTTCAAATTAGAAACTAAAAGTATACATTGAAGATTTTCGTTCAGGCTGGGACTCGAACCCAGGGCCCCTCGCTTGGAAGCCTAACACTCTAGCCATTAGTCTATGGGAGCTCTGTCGGTGGGAGTTTTAAATATAATAAAAACAAAAAATGCACCTTGGTAATTGTTTATTTAAACACTTTGAAATCTTCGTGTCGAAAAATTAAACTGACTCAGAATTTTCTTCCCTACATAAATAATCAATAATTGCAAAGGAAAGAAATTGAAAAAAAAAAGAATTTTCAAATTAGAAAAGAAATATATACATTGAAGATATTCGCTCCGGCTGGGACTCGAACCCAGGCCACTCGCTTGGAAGACCAGCTGTCTAGCCATTAGGCTATCGGAGTTCTGTCGAGCGGAGTCTTACTGCCTGACTGATACTGCCTGACTGACAGACTGACTCACTGACTGACTGATACTGACTGACTGACTCACTGACTGACCGAGACTGACTGACTAACTGCCTGACTGACTGAGACTGGACTGACTGACTGACTGACTGACTGACTGACTAACTGACTGACTGAGACTGACTGCTTGACTCTCTGACTGGCTATTTCACTGACTGACTGAATGACTAAATGACTGACTGACACTGACTGACTGACTGCTTGACTACCTGACTGACTGCTTGACTGACTAACTGACTGGACAGGACTGACCGACTGACTGACTGACAGACTGACTGAATAAGGATGACTGACAGACTGACTGAATAAGGCTGACTGACTGACTGACTGACAGACTGACTGAATAAGGCTGACCGACTGACTGACTGCCTGACGGACTGACTGACTGAATGACTGACTGACCGAGACTGACTGACTGACTGACTGAGACTGGACTGGACTGACTGACTGACTGACTGACTGAGACTGACTGACTGCTTTAGTGACTAACTGACTGCACAGGACTGACCGACTGACTGACTGACTGACTGCCTGACTGACTGACTGACTGACTGAATGACTGACTGACTGAGACTAAATGACTGACTGCTTGACTGACTGGCTGAAGGACTAACTGACTGACTGACTGGACTGACTGACTGAGACTGAATGACTGAGTGCTTGACTGATTGACTGTCAGACTGACTGACTGACTTCGCAAAAGGGAAAAATAAAAAAAAAGAATTATAAAATTAGAAAAAAATATTTGCATTTAAGATTTCCTTTCAGGCCGGGACTCGAACCCAGTACCACGCGCTAGGAACCCAACGGTCTAGCCATTAGGCTATCGGAGCTCTGTCGATGGAAGTCTTAAATATAATAAAAACAAAAAATGCACCTTGGTAATTATTGATTCAAACACTTTGAAATTTACAGGTCGAATAATTAAACTGACTCAGAATTTTTCTCCCTACATAAATAATCAATATTCGCAAAAGAGAAAAATTAAAAAAAAAAGAAGAAGAAATTTCAAATTAGAAACTAAAAGTATACATTGAAGATTTTCGTTCAGGCTGGGACTCGAACCCAGGGCCCCTCGCTTGGAAGCCTAACACTCTAGCCATTAGTCTATGGGAGCTCTGTCGGTGGGAGTTTTAAATATAATAAAAACAAAAAATGCACCTTGGTAATTGTTTATTTAAACACTTTGAAATCTTCGTGTCGAAAAATTAAACTGACTCAGAATTTTCTTCCCTACATAAATAATCAATAATTGCAAAGGAAAGAAATTGAAAAAAAAAAGAATTTTCAAATTAGAAAAGAAATATATACATTGAAGATATTCGCTCCGGCTGGGACTCGAACCCAGGCCACTCGCTTGGAAGACCAGCGGTCTAGCCATTAGGCTATCGGAGTTCTGTCGAGCGGAGTCTTACTGCCTGACTGATACTGCCTGACTGACAGACTGACTCACTGACTGACTGATACTGACTGACTGACTCACTGACTGACCGAGACTGACTGACTAACTGCCTGACTGACTGAGACTGGACTGACTGACTGACTGACTGACTGACTGACTAACTGACTGACTGAGACTGACTGACTGACTGCTTGACTCTCTGACTGGCTATTTCACTGACTGACTGAATGACTAAATGACTGACTGACACTGACTGACTGACTGCTTGACTACCTGACTGACTGCTTGACTGACTAACTGACTGGACAGGACTGACCGACTGACTGACTGACAGACTGACTGAATAAGGATGACTGACAGACTGACTGGATAAGGCTGACTGACTGACTGACTGACAGACTGACTGAATAAGGCTGACCGACTGACTGACTGCCTGACGGACTGACTGACTGAATGACTGACTGACTGACTGACCGAGACTGACTGACTGACTGACTGAGACTGGACTGGACTGACTGACTGACTGACTGACTGAGACTGACTGACTGCTTTAGTGACTAACTGACTGCACAGGACTGACCGACTGACTGACTGACTGACTGACTGACTGACTGACTGACTGAATGACTGACTGACTGAGACTAAATGACTGACTGCTTGACTGACTGGCTGAAGGACTAACTGACTGACTGAGTGACTGACTGACTGGACTGACTGACTGAGACTGAATGACTGAGTGCTTGACTGATTGACTGTCAGACTGACTGACTGACTTCGCAAAAGGGAAAAATAAAAAAAAAAGAATTATAAAATTAGAAAAAAATATTTGCATTTAAGATTTCCTTTCAGGCCGGGACTCGAACCCAGTACCACGCGCTAGGAACCCAACGGTCTAGCCATTAGGCTATCGGAGCTCTGTCGATGGAAGTCTTAAATATAATAAAAACAAAAAATGCACCTTGGTAATTATTGATTCAAACACTTTGAAATTTACAGGTCGAATAATTAAACTGACTCAGAATTTTTCTCCCTACATAAATAATCAATATTCGCAAAAGAGAAAAATTAAAAAAAAAAGAAGAAGAAATTTCAAATTAGAAACTAAAAGTATACATTGAAGATTTTCGTTCAGGCTGGGACTCGAACCCAGGGCCCCTCGCTTGGAAGCCTAACACTCTAGCCATTAGTCTATGGGAGCTCTGTCGGTGGGAGTTTTAAATATAATAAAAACAAAAAATGCACCTTGGTAATTGTTTATTTAAACACTTTGAAATCTTCGTGTCGAAAAATTAAACTGACTCAGAATTTTCTTCCCTACATAAATAATCAATAATTGCAAAGGAAAGAAATTGAAAAAAAAAAAAGAATTTTCAAATTAGAAAAGAAATATATACATTGAAGATATTCGCTCCGGCTGGGACTCGAACCCAGGCCACTCGCTTGGAAGACCAGCGGTCTAGCCATTAGGCTATCGGAGTTCTGTCAAGCGGAGTCTTACTGCCTGACTGATACTGCCTGACTGACAGACTGACTCACTGACTGACTGATACTGACTGACTGACTCACTGACTGACCGAGACTGACTGACTAACTGCCTGACTGACTGAGACTGGACTGACTGACTGACTGACTGACTGACTGACTAACTGACTGACTGAGACTGACTGACTGACTGCTTGACTCTCTGACTGGCTATTTCACTGACTGACTGAATGACTAAATGACTGACTGACACTGACTGACTGACTGCTTGACTACCTGACTGACTGCTTGACTGACTAACTGACTGGACAGGACTGACCGACTGACTGACTGACAGACTGACTGAATAAGGATGACTGACTGAATAAGGCTGACTGACTGACTGACTGACAGACTGACTGAATAAGGCTGACCGACTGACTGACTGCCTGACTGACTGACTGACTGAATGACTGACTGACTGACTGACCGAGACTGACTGACTGACTGACTGAGACTGGACTGGACTGACTGACTGACTGACTGACTGAGACTGACTGACTGCTTTAGTGACTAACTGACTGCACAGGACTGACCGACTGACTGACTGACTGACGGCCTGACTGACTGACTGACTGAATGACTGACTGACTGAGACTAAATGACTGACTGCTTGACTGACTGGCTGAAGGACTAACTGACTGACTGAGTGACTGACTGACTGGACTGACTGACTGAGACTGAATGACTGAGTGCTTGACTGATTGACTGTCAGACTGACTGACTGACTTCGCAAAAGGGAAAAATAAAAAAAAAGAATTATAAAATTAGAAAAAAATATTTGCATTTAAGATTTCCTTTCCGGCCGGGACTCGAACCCAGTACCACGCGCTAGGAACCCAACGGTCTAGCCATTAGGCTATCGGAGCTCTGTCGATGGAAGTCTTAAATATAATAAAAACAAAAAATGCACCTTGGTAATTATTGATTCAAACACTTTGAAATCTTCGTGTCGAAAAATTAAACTGACTCAGAATTTTCTTCCCTACATAAATAATCAATAATTGCAAAGGAAAGAAATTGAAAAAAAAAAAGAATTTTCAAATTAGAAAAGAAATACATACATTGAAGATATTCGCTCCGGCTGGGACTCGAACCCACGCCACTCGCTTGGAAGACCAGCGGTCTAGCCATTAGGCTATCGGAGTTCTGTCGAGCGGAGTCTTACTGCCTGACTGATACTGCCTGACTGACAGACTGACTCACTGACTGACTGATACTGACTGACTGACTCACTGACTGACCGAGACTGACTGACTAACTGCCTGACTGACTGAGACTGGACTGACTGACTGACTGACTGACTGACTGACTAACTGACTGACTGATACTGACTGACTGACTGCTTGACTCTCTGACTGACTATTTCACTGACTGACTGAATGACTAAATGACTGACTGACACTGACTGACTGACTGCTTGACTACCTGACTGACTGCTTGACTGACTAACTGAATGGACAGGACTGACCGACTGACTGACAGACAGACTGACTGAATAAGGATGACTGACAGACTGACTGAATAAGGCTGACTGACTGACTGACTGACAGACTGACTGAATAAGGCTGACCGACTGACTGACTGCCTGACTGACTGACTGACTGAATGACTGACTGACTGACTGACCGAGACTGACTGACTGACTGACTGAGACTGGACTGGACTGACTGACTGACTGACTGACTGATACTGACTGACTGCTTTAGTGACTAACTGACTGCACAGGACTGACCGACTGACTGACTGACTGACTGCCTGACTGACTGACTGACTGAATGACTGACTGACTGAGACTAAATGACTGACTGCTTGACTGACTGGCTGAAGGACTAACTGACTGACTGAGTGACTGACTGACTGGACTGACTGACTGAGACTGAATGACTGAGTGCTTGACTGATTGACTGTCAGACTGACTGACTGACTTCGCAAAAGGGAAAAATAAAAAAAAAAGAATTATAAAATTAGAAAAAAATATTTGCATTTAAGATTTCCTTTCCGGCCGGGACTCGAACCCAGTACCACGCGCTAGGAACCCAACGGTCTAGCCATTAGGCTATCGGAGCTCTGTCGATGGAAGTCTTAAATATAATAAAAACAAAAAATGCACCTTGGTAATTATTGATTCAAACACTTTGAAATTTACAGGTCGAATAATTAAACTGACTCAGAATTTTTCTCCCTACATAAATAATCAATATTCGCAAAAGAGAAAAATTAAAAAAAAAGAAGGAGAAATTTCAAATTAGACACTAAAAGTATACATTGAAGATTTTCGTTCAGGCTGGGACTCGAACCCAGGGCCCCTCGCTTGGAAGCCTAACACTCTAGCCATTAGTCTATGGGAGCTCTGTCGGTGGGAGTTTTAAATATAATAAAAACAAAAAATGCACCTTGGTAATTGTTTATTTAAACACTTTGAAATCTTCGTGTCGAAAAATTAAACTGACTCAGAATTTTCTTCCCTACATAAATAATCAATAATTGCAAAGGAAAGAAATTGAAAAAAAAAAAAGAATTTTCAAATTAGAAAAGAAATATATACATTGAAGATATTCGCTCCGGCTGGGACTCGAACCCAGGCCACTCGCTTGGAAGACCAGCGGTCTAGCCATTAGGCTATCGGAGTTCTGTCGAGCGGAGTCTTACTGCCTGACTGATACTGCCTGACTGACAGACTGACTCACTGACTGACTGATACTGACTGACTGACTCACTGACTGACCGAGACTGACTGACTAACTGCCTGACTGACTGAGACTGGACTGACTGACTGACTGACTGACTGACTGACTAACTGACTGACTGAGACTGACTGACTGACTGCTTGACTCTCTGACTGGCTATTTCACTGACTGACTGAATGACTAAATGACTGACTGACACTGACTGACTGACTGCTTGACTACCTGACTGACTGCTTGACTGACTAACTGACTGGACAGGACTGACCGACTGACTGACTGACAGACTGACTGAATAAGGATGACTGACAGACTGACTGAATAAGGCTGACTGACTGACTGACTGACAGACTGACTGAATAAGGCTGACCGACTGACTGACTGCCTGACGGACTGACTGACTGAATGACTGACTGACTGACTGACCGAGACTGACTGACTGACTGACTGAGACTGGACTGGACTGACTGACTGACTGACTGACTGAGACTGACTGACTGCTTTAGTGACTAACTGACTGCACAGGACTGACCGACTGACTGACTGACTGACTGCCTGACTGACTGACTGACTGAATGACTGACTGACTGAGACTAAATGACTGACTGCTTGACTGACTGGCTGAAGGACTAACTGACTGACTGAGTGACTGACTGACTGGACTGACTGACTGAGACTGAATGACTGAGTGCTTGACTGATTGACTGTCAGACTGACTGACTGACTTCGCAAAAGGGAAAAATAAAAAAAAGAATTATAAAATTAGAAAAAAATATTTGCATTTAAGATTTCCTTTCAGGCCGGGACTCGAACCCAGTACCACGCGCTAGGAACCCAACGGTCTAGCCATTAGGCTATCGGAGCTCTGTCGATGGAAGTCTTAAATATAATAAAAACAAAAAATTCACCTTGGTAATTATTGATTCAAACACTTTGAAATTTACAGGTCGAATAATTAAACTGACTCAGAATTTTTCTCCCTACATAAATAATCAATATTCGCAAAAGAGAAAAATTAAAAAAAAAAGAAGAAGAAATTTCAAATTAGAAACTAAAAGTATACATTGAAGATTTTCGTTCAGGCTGGGACTCGAACCCAGGGCCCCTCGCTTGGAAGCCTAACACTCTAGCCATTAGTCTATGGGAGCTCTGTCGGTGGGAGTTTTAAATATAATAAAAACAAAAAATGCACCTTGGTAATTGTTTATTTAAACACTTTGAAATCTTCGTGTCGAAAAATTAAACTGACTCAGAATTTTCTTCCCTACATAAATAATCAATAATTGCAAAGGAAAGAAATTGAAAAAAAAAAGAATTTTCAAATTAGAAAAGAAATATATACATTGAAGATATTCGCTCCGGCTGGGACTCGAACCCAGGCCACTCGCTTGGAAGACCAGCGGTCTAGCCATTAGGCTATCGGAGTTCTGTCGAGCGGAGTCTTACTGCCTGACTGATACTGCCTGACTGACAGACTGACTCACTGACTGACTGATACTGACTGACTGACTCACTGACTGACCGAGACTGACTGAGTAACTGCCTGACTGACTGAGACTGGACTGACTGACTGACTGACTGACTGACTGACTAACTGACTGACTGAGACTGACTGACTGACTGCTTGACTCTCTGACTGGCTATTTCACTGACTGACTGAATGACTAAATGACTGACTGACACTGACTGACTGACTGCTTGACTACCTGACTGACTGCTTGACTGACTAACTGACTGGACAGGACTGACCGACTGACTGACTGACAGACTGACTGAATAAGGATGACTGACAGACTGACTGAATAAGGCTGACTGACTGACTGACTGACAGACTGAATGAATAAGGCTGACCGACTGACTGACTGCCTGACTGACTGCCTGACTGACTGACTGACTGAATGACTGACTGACTGACTGACCGAGACTGACTGACTGAGACTGGACTGGACTGACTGACTAACTGACTGACTGAGACTGACTGACTGCTTTAGTGACTAACTGACTGCACAGGACTGACCGACTGACTGACTGACTGACTGCCTGACTGACTGACTGACTGAATGACTGACTGACTGAGACTAAATGACTGACTGCTTGACTGACTGGCTGAAGGACTAACTGACTGACTGAGTGACTGACTGACTGGACTGACTGACTGAGACTGAATGACTGAGTGCTTGACTGATTGACTGTCAGACTGACTGACTGAGTTCGCAAAAGGGAAAAATAAAAAAAAAGAATTATAAAATTAGAAAAAAATATTTGCATTTAAGATTTCCTTTCCGGCCGGGACTCGAACCCAGTACCACGCGCTAGGAACCCAACGGTCTAGCCATTAGGCTATCGGAGCTCTGTCGATGGAAGTCTTAAATATAATAAAAACAAAAAATGCACCTTGGTAATTATTGATTCAAACACTTTGAAATTTACAGGTCGAATAATTAAACTGACTCAGAATTTTTCTCCCTACATAAATAATCAATATTCGCAAAAGAGAAAAATTAAAAAAAAAAGAAGAAGAAATTTCAAATTAGAAACTAAAAGTATACATTGAAGATTTTCGTTCAGGCTGGGACTCGAACCCAGGGCCACTCGCTTGGAAGCCTAACACTCTAGCCATTAGTCTATGGGAGCTCTGTCGGTGGGAGTTTTAAATATAATAAAAACAAAAAATGCACCTTGGTAATTGTTTATTTAAACACTTTGAAATCTTCGTGTCGAAAAATTAAACTGACTCAGAATTTTCTTCCCTACATAAATAATCAATAATTGCAAAGGAAAGAAATTGAAAAAAAAAGAATTTTCAAATTAGAAAAGAAATATATACATTGAAGATATTCGCTCCGGCTGGGACTCGAACCCAGGCCACTCGCTTGGAAGAGCAGCGGTCTAGCCATTAGGCTATCGGAGTTCTGTCGAGCGGAGTCTTACTGCCTGACTGATACTGCCTGACTGACAGACTGACTCACTGACTGACTGATACTGACTGACTGACTCACTGACTGACCGAGACTGACTGACTAACTGCCTGACTGACTGAGACTGGACTGACTGACTGACTGACTGACTAACTGACTGACTGAGACTGACTGACTGACTGCTTGACTCTCTGACTGGCTATTTCACTGACTGACTGAATGACTAAATGACTGACTGACACTGACTGACTGACTGCTTGACTACCTGACTGACTGCTTGACTGACTAACTGACTGGACAGGACTGACCGACTGACTGACTGACAGACTGACTGAATAAGGATGACTGACAGACTGACTGAATAAGGCTGACTGACTGACTGACTGACAGACTGACTGAATAAGGCTGACCGACTGACTGACTGCCTGACTGACTGACTGACTGAATGACTGACTGACTGACTGACCGAGACTGGACTGACTGACTGACTGAGACTGGACTGGACTGACTGACTGACTGACTGACTGAGACTGACTGACTGACTGAGACTGACTGACTGCTTTAGTGACTAACTGACTGCACAGGACTGACCGACTGACTGACTGACTGACTGCCTGACTGACTGACTGACTGAATGACTGACTGACTGAGACTAAATGACTGACTGCTTGACTGACTGGCTGAAGGACTAACTGACTGACTGAGTGACTGACTGACTGGACTGACTGACTGAGACTGAATGACTGAGTGCTTGACTGATTGACTGTCAGACTGACTGACTGACTTCGCAAAAGGGAAAAATAAAAAAAAAAGAATTATAAAATTAGAAAAAAATATTTGCATTTAAGATTTCCTTTCCGGCCGGGATTCGAACCCAGTACCACGCGCTAGGAACCCAACGGTCTAGCCATTAGGCTATCGGAGCTCTGTCGATGGAAGTCTTAAATATAATAAAAACAAAAAATGCACCTTGGTAATTATTGATTCAAACACTTTGAAATTTACAGGTCGAATAATTAAACTGACTCAGAATTTTTCTCCCTACATAAATAATCAATATTCGCAAAAGAGAAAAATTAAAAAAAAAAAAGAAGAAATTTCAAATTAGAAACTAAAAGTATACGTTGAAGATTTTCGTTCAGGCTGGGACTCGAACCCAGGGCCACTCGCTTGGAAGCCTAACACTCTAGCCATTAGTCTATGGGAGCTCTGTCGGTGGGAGTTTTAAATATAATAAAAACAAAAAATGCACCTTGGTAATTGTTTATTTAAACACTTTGAAATCTTCGTGTCGAAAAATTAAACTGACTCAGAATTTTCTTCCCTACATAAATAATCAATAATTGCAAAGGAAAGAAATTGAAAAAAAAAGAATTTTCAAATTAGAAATGAAATATATACATTGAAGATATTCGCTCCGGCTGGGACTCGAACCCAGGCCACTCGCTTGGAAGACCAGCGGTCTAGCCATTAGGCTATCGGAGTTCTGTCGAGCGGAGTCTTACTGCCTGACTGATACTGCCTGACTGACAGACTGACTCACTGACTGACTGATACTGACTGACTGACTCACTGACTGACCGAGACTGACTGACTAACTGCCTGACTGACTGAGACTGGACTGACTGACTGACTGACTGACTGACTGACTAACTGACAGACTGAGACTGACTGACTGACTGCTTGACTCTCTGACTGGCTATTTCACTGACTGACTGAATGACTAAATGACTGACTGACACTGACTGACTGACTGCTTGACTACCTGACTGACTGCTTGACTGACTAACTGACTGGACAGGACTGACCGACTGACTGACTGACAGACTGACTGAATAAGGATGACTGACAGACTGACTGAATAAGGCTGACTGACTGACTGACTGACAGACTGACTGAATAAGGCTGACCGACTGACTGACTGCCTGACTGAATGACTGACTGACTGACTGACCGAGACTGACTGACTGACTGACTGAGACTGGACTGGACTGACTGACTGACTGACTGACTGAGACTGACTGACTGCTTTAGTGACTAACTGACTGCACAGGACTGACCGACTGACTGACTGACTGACTGCCTGACTGACTGACTGACTGAATGACTGACTGACTGAGACTAAATGACTGACTGCTTGACTGACTGGCTGAAGGACTAACTGACTGACTGAGTGACTGACTGACTGGACTGACTGACTGAGACTGAATGACTGAGTGCTTGACTGATTGACTGTCAGACTGACTGACTGACTTCGCAAAATGGAAAAATAAATAAAAAAGAATTATAAAATTAGAAAAAAATATTTGCATTTAAGATTTCCTTTCCGGCCGGGACTCGAACCCAGTACCACGCGCTAGGAACCCAACGGTCTAGCCATTAGGCTATCGGAGCTCTGTCGATGGAAGTCTTAAATATAATAAAAACAAAAAATGCACCTTGGTAATTATTGATTCAAACACTTTGAAATTTACAGGTCGAATAATTAAACTGACTCAGAAATTTTCTCCCTACATAAATAATCAATAATCGCAAAAGAGAAAAATTAAAAAAAAAAGAAGAAGAAATTTCAAATTAGAAACTAAAAGTAAACAGAGAAGATTTTCGTTCAGGCTGGGACCCGAACCCAGGGCCACTCGCTTGGAAGCCTAACACTCTAGCCATTAGTCTATGGGAGCTCTGTCGGTGGGAGTTTTAAATATAATAAAAACAAAAAATGCACCTTGGTAATTGTTTATTTAAACACTTTGAAATCTTTGTGTCGAAAAATTAAACTGACTCAGAATTTTCTTCCCTACATAAATAATCAATAATTGCAAAGGAAAGAAATTGAAAAAAAAAAGAATTTTCAAATTAGAAAAGAAATATATACATTGAAGATATTCGCTCCGGCTGGGACTCGAACCCAGGCCACTCGCTTGGAAGACCAGCAGTCTAGCCATTAGGCTATCGGAGTTCTGGCGAGCGGAGTCTTACTGCCTGACTGATACTGCCTGACTGACAGACTGACTCACTGACTGACTGATACTGACTGACTGACTCACTGACTGACCGAGACTGACTGACTAACTGCCTGACTGACTGAGACTGGACTGACTGACTGACTGACTGACTGACTGACTGACTAACTGACTGACTGAGACTGACTGACTGACTGCTTGACTCTCTGACTGGCTATTTCACTGACTGACTGAATGACTAAATGACTGACTGACACTGACTGACTGACTGCTTGACTACCTGACTGACTGCTTGTCTGACTAACTGACTGGACAGGACTGACCGACTGACTGACTGACAGACTGACTAAATAAGGATGACTGACAGACTGACTGAATAAGGCTGACTGACTGACTGACAGACAGACTGACTGAATAAGGCTGACCGACTGACTGACTGCCTGCCTGACTGACTGACTGACTGACTGACTGACCGAGACTGACTGACTGACTGACTGAGACTGGACTGGACTGACTGACTGACTGACTGACTTAGACTGACTGACTGCTTTAGTGACTAACTGACTGCACAGGACTGACCGACTGACTGACTGACTGACTGCCTGACTGACTGACTGACTGAATGACTGACTGACTGAGACTAAATGACTGACTGCTTGACTGACTGGCTGAAGGACTAACTGACTGACTGAGTGACTGACTGACTGGACTGACTGACTGAGACTGAATGACTGAGTGCTTGACTGATTGACTGTCAGACTGACTGACTGACTTCGCAAAAGGGAAAAATAAAAAAAAAGAATTATAAAAAAATATTTGCATTTAAGATTTCCTTTCCGGCCGGGACTCGAACCCAGTACCACGCGCTAGGAACCCAACGGTCTAGCCATTAGGCTATCGGAGCTCTGTCGATGGAAGTCTTAAATATAATAAAAACAAAAAATGCACCTTGGTAATTATTGATTCAAACACTTTGAAATTTACAGGTCGAATAATTAAACTGACTCAGAATTTTTCTCCCTACATAAATAATCAATATTCGCAAAAGAGAAAAATTAAAAAAAAAAAGAAGAAGAAATTTCAAATTAGAAACTAAAAGTATACATTGAAGATTTTCGTTCAGGCTGGGACTCGAACCCAGGGCCACTCGCTTGGAAGCCTAACACTCTAGCCATTAGTCTATGGGAGCTCTGTCGGTGGGAGTTTTAAATATAATAAAAACAAAAAATGCACCTTGGTAATTGTTTATTTAAACACTTTGAAATCTTCGTGTCGAAAAATTAAACTGACTCAGAATTTTCTTCCCTACATAAATAATTGCAAAGGAAAGAAATTGAAAAAAAAAAGAATTTTCAAATTAGAAAAGAAATATATACATTGAAGATATTCGCTCCGGCTGGGACTCGAACCCAGGCCACTCGCTTGGAAGACCAGCGGTCTAGCCATTAGGCTATCGGAGTTCTGTCGAGCGGAGTCTTACTGCCTGACTGATACTGCCTGACTGACAGACTGACTCACTGACTGACTGATACTGACTGACTGACTCACTGACTGACCGAGACTGACTGACTAACTGCCTGACTGACTGAGACTGGACTGACTGACTGACTGACTGACTAACTGACTGACTGAGACTGACTGACTGACTGCTTGACTCTCTGACTGGCTATTTCACTGACTGACTGAATGACTAAATGACTGACTGACACTGACTGACTGACTGCTTGACTACCTGACTGACTGCTTGACTGACTAACTGACTGGACAGGACTGACCGACTGACTGACTGACAGACTGACTGAATAAGGATGACTGACAGACTGACTGAATAAGGCTGACTGACTGACTGACTGAGAGACTGACTGAATAAGGCTGACCGACTGACTGACTGCCTGACTGACTGACTGACTGAATGACTGACTGACTGACTGACCGAGACTGACTGACTGACTGACTGAGACTGGACTGGACTGACTGACTGACTGATTGACTGAGACTGACTGACTGCTTTAGTGACTAACTGACTGCACAGGACTGACCGACTGACTGACTGCCTGACTGACTGACTGACTGAATGACTGACTGACTGAGACTAAATGACTGACTGCTTGACTGACTGGCTGAAGGACTAACTGACTGACTGAGTGACTGACTGACTGGACTGACTGACTGAGACTGAATGACTGAGTGCTTGACAAATTGACTGTCAGACTGACTGACTGACTTCGCAAAAGGGAAAAATAAAAAAAAAGAATTATAAAATTAGAAAAAAATATTTGCATATAAGATTGCCTTTCCGGCCGGGACTCGAACCCAGTACCACGCGCTAGGAACCCAACGGTCTAGCCATTAGGCTATCGGAGCTCTGTCGATGGAAGTCTTAAATATAATAAAAACAAAAAATTCACCTTGGTAATTATTGATTCAAACACTTTGAAATTTACAGGTCGAATAATTAAACTGACTCAGAATTTTTCTCCCTACATAAATAATCAATATTCGCAAAAGAGAAAAATTAAAAAAAAAAGAAGAAGAAATTTCAAATTAGAAACTAAAAGTATACATTGAAGATTTTCGTTCAGGCTGGGACTCGAACCCAGGGCCCCTCGCTTGGAAGCCTAACACTCTAGCCATTAGTCTATGGGAGCTCTGTCGGTGGGAGTTTTAAATATAATAAAAACAAAAAATGCACCTTGGTAATTGTTTATTTAAACACTTTGAAATCTTCGTGTCGAAAAATTAAACTGACTCAGAATTTTCTTCCCTACATAAATAATCAATAATTGCAAAGGAAAGAAATTGAAAAAAAAAAGAATTTTCAAATTAGAAAAGAAATATATACATTGAAGATATTCGCTCCGGCTGGGACTCGAACCCAGGCCACTCGCTTGGAAGACCAGCGGTCTAGCCATTAGGCTATCGGAGTTCTGTCGAGCGGAGTCTTACTGCCTGACTGATACTGCCTGACTGACAGACTGACTCACTGACTGACTGATACTGACTGACTGACTCACTGACTGACCGAGACTGACTGAGTAACTGCCTGACTGACTGAGACTGGACTGACTGACTGACTGACTGACTGACTGACTAACTGACTGACTGAGACTGACTGACTGACTGCTTGACTCTCTGACTGGCTATTTCACTGACTGACTGAATGACTAAATGACTGACTGACACTGACTGACTGACTGCTTGACTACCTGACTGACTGCTTGACTGACTAACTGACTGGACAGGACTGACCGACTGACTGACTGACAGACTGACTGAATAAGGATGACTGACAGACTGACTGAATAAGGCTGACTGACTGACTGACTGACAGACTGAATGAATAAGGCTGACCGACTGACTGACTGCCTGACTGACTGCCTGACTGACTGACTGACTGAATGACTGACTGACTGACTGACCGAGACTGACTGACTGAGACTGGACTGGACTGACTGACTAACTGACTGACTGAGACTGACTGACTGCTTTAGTGACTAACTGACTGCACAGGACTGACCGACTGACTGACTGACTGACTGCCTGACTGACTGACTGACTGAATGACTGACTGACTGAGACTAAATGACTGACTGCTTGACTGACTGGCTGAAGGACTAACTGACTGACTGAGTGACTGACTGACTGGACTGACTGACTGAGACTGAATGACTGAGTGCTTGACTGATTGACTGTCAGACTGACTGACTGAGTTCGCAAAAGGGAAAAATAAAAAAAAAGAATTATAAAATTAGAAAAAAATATTTGCATTTAAGATTTCCTTTCCGGCCGGGACTCGAACCCAGTACCACGCGCTAGGAACCCAACGGTCTAGCCATTAGGCTATCGGAGCTCTGTCGATGGAAGTCTTAAATATAATAAAAACAAAAAATGCACCTTGGTAATTATTGATTCAAACACTTTGAAATTTACAGGTCGAATAATTAAACTGACTCAGAATTTTTCTCCCTACATAAATAATCAATATTCGCAAAAGAGAAAAATTAAAAAAAAAAGAAGAAGAAATTTCAAATTAGAAACTAAAAGTATACATTGAAGATTTTCGTTCAGGCTGGGACTCGAACCCAGGGCCACTCGCTTGGAAGCCTAACACTCTAGCCATTAGTCTATGGGAGCTCTGTCGGTGGGAGTTTTAAATATAATAAAAACAAAAAATGCACCTTGGTAATTGTTTATTTAAACACTTTGAAATCTTCGTGTCGAAAAATTAAACTGACTCAGAATTTTCTTCCCTACATAAATAATCAATAATTGCAAAGGAAAGAAATTGAAAAAAAAAGAATTTTCAAATTAGAAAAGAAATATATACATTGAAGATATTCGCTCCGGCTGGGACTCGAACCCAGGCCACTCGCTTGGAAGAGCAGCGGTCTAGCCATTAGGCTATCGGAGTTCTGTCGAGCGGAGTCTTACTGCCTGACTGATACTGCCTGACTGACAGACTGACTCACTGACTGACTGATACTGACTGACTGACTCACTGACTGACCGAGACTGACTGACTAACTGCCTGACTGACTGAGACTGGACTGACTGACTGACTGACTGACTAACTGACTGACTGAGACTGACTGACTGACTGCTTGACTCTCTGACTGGCTATTTCACTGACTGACTGAATGACTAAATGACTGACTGACACTGACTGACTGACTGCTTGACTACCTGACTGACTGCTTGACTGACTAACTGACTGGACAGGACTGACCGACTGACTGACTGACAGACTGACTGAATAAGGATGACTGACAGACTGACTGAATAAGGCTGACTGACTGACTGACTGACAGACTGACTGAATAAGGCTGACCGACTGACTGACTGCCTGACTGACTGACTGACTGAATGACTGACTGACTGACTGACCGAGACTGGACTGACTGACTGACTGAGACTGGACTGGACTGACTGACTGACTGACTGACTGAGACTGACTGACTGACTGAGACTGACTGACTGCTTTAGTGACTAACTGACTGCACAGGACTGACCGACTGACTGACTGACTGACTGCCTGACTGACTGACTGACTGAATGACTGACTGACTGAGACTAAATGACTGACTGCTTGACTGACTGGCTGAAGGACTAACTGACTGACTGAGTGACTGACTGACTGGACTGACTGACTGAGACTGAATGACTGAGTGCTTGACTGATTGACTGTCAGACTGACTGACTGACTTCGCAAAAGGGAAAAATAAAAAAAAAAGAATTATAAAATTAGAAAAAAATATTTGCATTTAAGATTTCCTTTCCGGCCGGGATTCGAACCCAGTACCACGCGCTAGGAACCCAACGGTCTAGCCATTAGGCTATCGGAGCTCTGTCGATGGAAGTCTTAAATATAATAAAAACAAAAAATGCACCTTGGTAATTATTGATTCAAACACTTTGAAATTTACAGGTCGAATAATTAAACTGACTCAGAATTTTTCTCCCTACATAAATAATCAATATTCGCAAAAGAGAAAAATTAAAAAAAAAAAAGAAGAAATTTCAAATTAGAAACTAAAAGTATACGTTGAAGATTTTCGTTCAGGCTGGGACTCGAACCCAGGGCCACTCGCTTGGAAGCCTAACACTCTAGCCATTAGTCTATGGGAGCTCTGTCGGTGGGAGTTTTAAATATAATAAAAACAAAAAATGCACCTTGGTAATTGTTTATTTAAACACTTTGAAATCTTCGTGTCGAAAAATTAAACTGACTCAGAATTTTCTTCCCTACATAAATAATCAATAATTGCAAAGGAAAGAAATTGAAAAAAAAAGAATTTTCAAATTAGAAATGAAATATATACATTGAAGATATTCGCTCCGGCTGGGACTCGAACCCAGGCCACTCGCTTGGAAGACCAGCGGTCTAGCCATTAGGCTATCGGAGTTCTGTCGAGCGGAGTCTTACTGCCTGACTGATACTGCCTGACTGACAGACTGACTCACTGACTGACTGATACTGACTGACTGACTCACTGACTGACCGAGACTGACTGACTAACTGCCTGACTGACTGAGACTGGACTGACTGACTGACTGACTGACTGACTGACTAACTGACAGACTGAGACTGACTGACTGACTGCTTGACTCTCTGACTGGCTATTTCACTGACTGACTGAATGACTAAATGACTGACTGACACTGACTGACTGACTGCTTGACTACCTGACTGACTGCTTGACTGACTAACTGACTGGACAGGACTGACCGACTGACTGACTGACAGACTGCCTGACTGACTGACTGACTGAATGACTGACTGACTGAGACTAAATGACTGACTGCTTGACTGACTGGCTGAAGGACTAACTGACTGACTGAGTGACTGACTGACTGGACTGACTGACTGAGACTGAATGACTGAGTGCTTGACTGATTGACTGTCAGACTGACTGACTGACTTCGCAAAATGGAAAAATAAATAAAAAAGAATTATAAAATTAGAAAAAAATATTTGCATTTAAGATTTCCTTTCCGGCCGGGACTCGAACCCAGTACCACGCGCTAGGAACCCAACGGTCTAGCCATTAGGCTATCGGAGCTCTGTCGATGGAAGTCTTAAATATAATAAAAACAAAAAATGCACCTTGGTAATTATTGATTCAAACACTTTGAAATTTACAGGTCGAATAATTAAACTGACTCAGAAATTTTCTCCCTACATAAATAATCAATATTCGCAAAAGAGAAAAATTAAAAAAAAAAGAAGAAGAAATTTCAAATTAGAAACTAAAAGTAAACAGAGAAGATTTTCGTTCAGGCTGGGACCCGAACCCAGGGCCACTCGCTTGGAAGCCTAACACTCTAGCCATTAGTCTATGGGAGCTCTGTCGGTGGGAGTTTTAAATATAATAAAAACAAAAAATGCACCTTGGTAATTGTTTATTTAAACACTTTGAAATCTTTGTGTCGAAAAATTAAACTGACTCAGAATTTTCTTCCCTACATAAATAATCAATAATTGCAAAGGAAAGAAATTGAAAAAAAAAAGAATTTTCAAATTAGAAAAGAAATATATACATTGAAGATATTCGCTCCGGCTGGGACTCGAACCCAGGCCACTCGCTTGGAAGACCAGCAGTCTAGCCATTAGGCTATCGGAGTTCTGGCGAGCGGAGTCTTACTGCCTGACTGATACTGCCTGACTGACAGACTGACTCACTGACTGACTGATACTGACTGACTGACTCACTGACTGACCGAGACTGACTGACTAACTGCCTGACTGACTGAGACTGGACTGACTGACTGACTGACTGACTGACTGACTGACTAACTGACTGACTGAGACTGACTGACTGACTGCTTGACTCTCTGACTGGCTATTTCACTGACTGACTGAATGACTAAATGACTGACTGACACTGACTGACTGACTGCTTGACTACCTGACTGACTGCTTGTCTGACTAACTGACTGGACAGGACTGACCGACTGACTGACTGACAGACTGACTAAATAAGGATGACTGACAGACTGACTGAATAAGGCTGACTGACTGACTGACAGACAGACTGACTGAATAAGGCTGACCGACTGACTGACTGCCTGCCTGACTGACTGACTGACTGACTGACTGACCGAGACTGACTGACTGACTGACTGAGACTGGACTGGACTGACTGACTGACTGACTGACTTAGACTGACTGACTGCTTTAGTGACTAACTGACTGCACAGGACTGACCGACTGACTGACTGACTGACTGCCTGACTGACTGACTGACTGAATGACTGACTGACTGAGACTAAATGACTGACTGCTTGACTGACTGGCTGAAGGACTAACTGACTGACTGAGTGACTGACTGACTGGACTGACTGACTGAGACTGAATGACTGAGTGCTTGACTGATTGACTGTCAGACTGACTGACTGACTTCGCAAAAGGGAAAAATAAAAAAAAAGAATTATAAAAAAATATTTGCATTTAAGATTTCCTTTCCGGCCGGGACTCGAACCCAGTACCACGCGCTAGGAACCCAACGGTCTAGCCATTAGGCTATCGGAGCTCTGTCGATGGAAGTCTTAAATATAATAAAAACAAAAAATGCACCTTGGTAATTATTGATTCAAACACTTTGAAATTTACAGGTCGAATAATTAAACTGACTCAGAATTTTTCTCCCTACATAAATAATCAATATTCGCAAAAGAGAAAAATTAAAAAAAAAAAGAAGAAGAAATTTCAAATTAGAAACTAAAAGTATACATTGAAGATTTTCGTTCAGGCTGGGACTCGAACCCAGGGCCACTCGCTTGGAAGCCTAACACTCTAGCCATTAGTCTATGGGAGCTCTGTCGGTGGGAGTTTTAAATATAATAAAAACAAAAAATGCACCTTGGTAATTGTTTATTTAAACACTTTGAAATCTTCGTGTCGAAAAATTAAACTGACTCAGAATTTTCTTCCCTACATAAATAATTGCAAAGGAAAGAAATTGAAAAAAAAAAGAATTTTCAAATTAGAAAAGAAATATATACATTGAAGATATTCGCTCCGGCTGGGACTCGAACCCAGGCCACTCGCTTGGAAGACCAGCGGTCTAGCCATTAGGCTATCGGAGTTCTGTCGAGCGGAGTCTTACTGCCTGACTGATACTGCCTGACTGACAGACTGACTCACTGACTGACTGATACTGACTGACTGACTCACTGACTGACCGAGACTGACTGACTAACTGCCTGACTGACTGAGACTGGACTGACTGACTGACTGACTGACTAACTGACTGACTGAGACTGACTGACTGACTGCTTGACTCTCTGACTGGCTATTTCACTGACTGACTGAATGACTAAATGACTGACTGACACTGACTGACTGACTGCTTGACTACCTGACTGACTGCTTGACTGACTAACTGACTGGACAGGACTGACCGACTGACTGACTGACAGACTGACTGAATAAGGATGACTGACAGACTGACTGAATAAGGCTGACTGACTGACTGACTGAGAGACTGACTGAATAAGGCTGACCGACTGACTGACTGCCTGACTGACTGACTGACTGAATGACTGACTGACTGACTGACCGAGACTGACTGACTGACTGACTGAGACTGGACTGGACTGACTGACTGACTGATTGACTGAGACTGACTGACTGCTTTAGTGACTAACTGACTGCACAGGACTGACCGACTGACTGACTGCCTGACTGACTGACTGACTGAATGACTGACTGACTGAGACTAAATGACTGACTGCTTGACTGACTGGCTGAAGGACTAACTGACTGACTGAGTGACTGACTGACTGGACTGACTGACTGAGACTGAATGACTGAGTGCTTGACAAATTGACTGTCAGACTGACTGACTGACTTCGCAAAAGGGAAAAATAAAAAAAAAGAATTATAAAATTAGAAAAAAATATTTGCATATAAGATTGCCTTTCCGGCCGGGACTCGAACCCAGTACCACGCGCTAGGAACCCAACGGTCTAGCCATTAGGCTATCGGAGCTCTGTCGATGGAAGTCTTAAATATAATAAAAACAAAAAATGCACCTTGGTAATTATTGATTCAAACACTTTGAAATTTACAGGTCGAATAATTAAACTGACTCAGAATTTTTCTCCCTACATAAATAATCAATATTCGCAAAAGAGAAAAATTAAAAAAAAAAGAAGAAGAAATTTGAAATTAGAAACTAAAATTATACATTGAAGATTTTCGTTTAGGCTGGGACTCGAACCCAGGGCCACTCGCTTGGAAGCCTAACACTCTAGCCATTAGTCTATCGGAGCTCTGTCGGTGGGAGTTTTAAATATAATAAAAACAAAAAATGCACCTTGGTAATTGTTTATTTAAACACTTTGAAATCTTCGTGTCGAAAAATTAAACTGACTCAGAATTTTCTTCCCTACATAAATAATCAATAATTGCAAAGGAAAGAAATTGAAAAAAAAAAGAATTTTCAAATTAGAAAAGAAATATATACATTGAATATATTCGCTCCGGCTGGGACTCGAACCCAGGCCACTCGCTTGGAAGACCAGCGGTCTAGCCATTAGGCTATCGGAGTTCTGTCGAGCGGAGTCTTACTGCCTGACTGATACTGCCTGACTGACAGACTCACTCACTGACTGACTGATACTGACTGACTGACTCACTGACTGACCGAGACTGACTGACTAACTGCCTGACTGACTGAGACTGGACTGACTGACTGACTGACTGACTAACTGACTGACTGAGACTGACTGACTGACTGCTTGACTCTCTGACTGGCTATTTCACTGACTGACTGAATGACTAAATGACTGACTAACTGACTGGACAGGACTGACCGACTGACTGACTGACAGACTGACTGAATAAGGATGACTGACAGACTGACTGAATAAGGCTGACTGACTGACTGACTGACAGACTGACTGAATAAGGCTGACCGACTGACTGACTGCCTGACTGACTGACTGACTGAATGACTGACTGACTGACTGACTGAGACTGGACTGGACTGACTGACTGACTGACTGACTGAGACTGACTGACTGCTTTAGTGACTAACTGACTGCACAGGACTGACCGACTGACTGACTGACTGACTGACTGACTGCCTGACTGACTGACTGACTGAATGACTGACTGACTGAGACTAAATGACTGACTGCTTGACTGACTGGCTGAAGGACTAACTGACTGACTGACTGACTGCCTGACTGACTGACTGACTGAATGACTGACTGACTGAGACTAAATGACTGACTGCTTGACTGACTGGCTGAAGGACTAACTGACTGACTGAGTGACTGACTGACTGGACTGACTGACTGAGACTGAATGACTGAGTGCTTGACTGATTGACTGTCAGACTGACTGACTGACTTCGCAAAAGGGAAAAATAAAAAAAAAAAGAATTATAAAATTAGAAAAAAATATTTGCATTTAAGATTTTCTTTCCGGCCAGGACTCGAACCCAGTACCACGCGCTAGGAACCCAACGGTCTAGCCATTAGGCTATCGGAGCTCTGTCGATGGAAGTCTTAAATATAATAAAAACAAAAAATGCACCTTGGTAATTATTGATTCAAACACTTTGAAATTTACAGGTCGAATAATTAAACTGACTCAGAATTTTTCTCCCTACATAAATAATCAATATTCGCAAAAGAGAAAAATTAAAAAAAAAAGAAGAAGAAATTTCAAATTAGAAACTAAAAGTATACATTGAAGATTTTCGTTCAGGCTGGGACTCGAACCCAGGGCCACTCGCTTGGAAGCCTAAAACTCTAGCCATTAGTCTATGGGAGCTCTGTCGGTGGGAGTTTGAAATATAATAAAAACAAAAAATGCACCTTGGTAATTGTTTATTTAAACACTTTGAAATCTTCGTGTCGAAAAATTAAACTGACTCAGAATTTTCTTCCCTACATAAATAATCAATAATTGCAAAGGAAAGAAATTGAAAAAAAAAAGAATTTTCAAATTAGAAAAGAAATATATACATTGAAGATATTCGCTCTGGCTGGGACTCGAACCCAGGCCACTCGCTTGGAAGACCAGCGGTCTAGCCATTAGGCTATCGGAGTTCTGTCGAGCGGAGTCTTACTGCCTGACTGATACTGCCTGACTGACAGACTGACTCACTGACTGACTGATACTGACTGACTGACTCACTGACTGACCGAGACTGACTGACTAACTGCCTGACTGACTGAGACTGGACTGACTGACTGACTGACTGACTGACTGACTAACTGACTGACTGAGACTGACTGACTGACTGCTTGACTCTCTGACTGGCTATTTCACTGACTGACTGAATGACTAAATGACTGACTGACACTGACTGACTGACTGCTTGACTACCTGACTGACTGCTTGACTGACTAACTGACTGGACAGGACTGACCGACTGACTGACTGACAGACTGACTGAATAAGGATGACTGACAGACTGACTGAATAAGGCTGACTGACTGACTGACTGACAGACTGACTGAATAAGGCTGACCGACTGACTGACTGCCTGACTGACTGACTGACTGAATGACTGACTGACTGACCGAGACTAACTGACTGACTGATTGAGACTGGACTGGACTGACTGACTGACTGACTGACTGAGACTGACTGACTGCTTTAGTGACTAACTGACTGCACAGGACTGACCGACTGTTTGACTGCCTGACTGCCTGACTGACTGACTGACTGAATGACTGACTGACTGAGACTAAATGACTGACTGCTTGACTGACTGGCTGAAGGACTAACTGACTGACTGAGTGACTGACTGACTGACTGAGACTGAATGACTGAGTGCTTGACTGATTGACTGTCAGACTGACTGACTGACTTCGCAAAAGGGAAAAATAAAAAAAAAAGAATTATAAAATTAGAAAAAAATATTTGCATTTAAGATTTCCTTTCCGGCCGGGACTCGAACCCAGTACCACGCGCTAGGAACCCAACGGTCTAGCCATTAGGCTATCGGAGCTCTGTCGATGCAAGTCTTAAATATAATAAAAACAAAAAATGCACCTTGGTAATTATTGATTCAAACACTTTGAAATTTACACGTCGAATAATTAAACTGACTCAGAATTTTTCTCCCTACATAAATAATCAATATTCGCAAAAGAGAAAAATTAAAAAAAAAAGAAGAAGAAATTTCAAATTAGAAACTAAAAGTATACATTGAAGATTTTCGTTCAGGCTGGGACTCGAACCCAGGGCCACTCGCTTGGAAGCCTAACACTCTAGCCATTAGTCTATGGGAGCTCTGTCGGTGGGAGTTTGAAATATAATAAAAACAAAAAATGCACCTTGGTAATTGTTTATTTAAACACTTTGAAATCTTCGTGTCGAAAAATTAAACTGACTCAGAATTTTCTTCCCTACATAAATAATCAATAATTGCAAAGGAAAGAAATTGAAAAAAAAAAGAATGTTCAAATTAGAAAAGAAATATATACATTGAAGATATTCGCTCCGGCTGGGACTCGAACCCAGGCCACTCGCTTGGAAGACCAGCGGTCTAGCCATTAGGCTATCGGAGTTCTGTCGAGCGGAGTCTTACTGCCTGACTGATACTGCCTGACTGACAGACTGACTCACTGACTGACTGACTCACTGACTGACCGAGACTAACTGACTAACTGCCTGACTGACTGAGACTGGACTGACTGACTGACTGACTGACTGACTGACTAACTGACTGACTGAGACTGACTGACTGACTGCTTGACTCTCTAACTGGCTATTTCACTGACTGACTGAATGACTAAATGACTGACTGACACTGACTGACTGACTGCTTGACTACCTGACTGACTGCTTGACTGACTAACTGACTGGACAGGACAGACTGACTGAATAAGGATGACTGACAGACTGACTGAATAAGGATGACTGACAGACTGACTGAATAAGGATGACTGACAGACTGACTGAATAAGGATGACTGACAGACTGACTGAATAAGGCTGACTGACTGACTGACTGACAGACTGACTGAATAAGGCTGACCGACTGACTGACTGCCTGACTGACTGACTGACTGAATGACTGACTGACTGACTGACCGAGACTGACTGACTGACTGACTGAGTCTGGACTGGACTGACTGACTGACTGACTGACTGAGACTGACTGACTGCTTTAGTGACTAACTGACTGCACAGGACTGACCGACTGACTGACTGACTGACTGCCTGACTGACTGACTGACTGAATGACTGACTGACTGAGACTAAATGACTGACTGCTTGACTGACTGGCTGAAGGACTAACTGACTGACTGAGTGACTGACTGACTGGACTGACTGACTGAGACTGAATGACTGAGTGCTTGACTGATTGACTGTCAGACTGACTGACTGACTTCACAAAAGGGAAAAATAAAAAAAAAGAATTATAAAATTAGAAAAAAGTATTTGCATTTAAGATTTCCTTTCCGGCCGGGACTCGAACCCAGTACCACGCGCTAGGAACCCAACGGTCTAGCCATTAGGCTATCGGAGCTCTGTCGATGGAAGTCTTAAATATAATAAAAACAAAAAATGCACCTTGGTAATTATTGATTCAAACACTTTGAAATTTACAGGTCGAATAATTAAACTGACTCAGAATTTTTCTCCCTACATAAATAATCAATATTCGCAAAGGAGAAAAATTAAAAAAAAAAGAAGAAGAAATTTCAAATTAGAAACTAAATGTATACATTGAAGATTTTCGTTCAGACTGGGACTCGAACCCAGGGCCACTCGCTTGGAAGCCTAACACTCTAGCCATTAGTCTATGGGAGCTCTGTCGGTGGGAGTTTTAAATATAATAAAAACAAAAAATGCACCTTGGTAATTGTTTATTTAAACACTTTAAAATCTTCGTGTCGAAAAATTAAACTGACTCAGAATTTTCTTCCCTACATAAATAATCAATAATTGCAAAGGAAAGAAATTGAAAAAAAAAGAATTTTCAAATTAGAAAAGAAATATATACATTGAAGATATTCGCTCCGGCTGAGACTCGAACCCAGGCCACTCGCTTGGAAGACCAGCGGTCTAGCCATTAGGCTATCGGAGTTCTGTCGAGCGGAGTCTTACTGCCTGACTGATACTGCCTAACGGACAGACTGACTCACTGACTGATACTGACTGACTGACTCACTGACTGACCGAGACTGACTGACTAACTGCCTGACTGACTGAGACTGGACTGACTGACTGACTGACTGACTGACTGACTAACTAACTGACTGAGACTGACTGACTGACTGCTTGACTCTCTGACTGGCTATTTCACTGACTGACTGAATGACTAAATGACTGACTGACACTGACTGACTGACTGCTTGACTACCTGACTGACTGCTTGACTGACTAACTGACTGGACAGGACTGACCGACTGACTGACTGACAGACTGACTGAATAAGGATGACTGACAGACTGACTGAATAAGGCTGACAGACTGACTGACTGACAGACTGACTGAATAAGGCTGACCGACTGACTGACTGCCTGACTGACTGACTGACTGAATGACTGACTGACCGAGACTGACTGACTGACTGACTGAGACTGAACTGGACTGACTGACTGACTGACTGACTGAGACTGACTGACTGCTTTAGTGACTAACTGACTGCACAGGACTGACCGACTGACTGACTGCCTGACTGACTGACTGACTGACTGACTGAATGACTGACTGACTGAGACTAAATGACTGACTGCTTGACTGACTGGCTGAAGGACTAACTGACTGACTGAGTGACTGACTGACTGACTGAGTGCTTGACTGATTGACTGTCAGACTGACTGACTGACTTCGCAAAAGGGAAAAATAAAAAAAAAAGAATTTGAAAATTAGAGAAAAATATTTGCATTTAAGATTTCCTTTCCGGCCGGGACTCGAACCCAGTACCACGCGCTAGGAACCCAACGGTCTAGCCATTAGGCTATCGGAGCTCTGTCGATGGAAGTCTTAAATATAATAAAAACAAAATATGCACCTTGGTAATTATTGATTCAAACACTTTGAAATTTACAGGTCGAATAATTAAACTAACTCAGAATTTTTCTCCCTACATAAATAATCAATATTCGCAAAAGAGAAAAATTAAAAAAAAAAGAAGAAGAAATTTCAAATTAGAAACTAAAAGTATACATTGAAGATTTTCGTTCAGGCTGGGACTCGAACCCAGGGCCACTCGCTTGGAAGCCTAACACTCTAGCCATTAGTCTATGGGAGCTCTGTCGGTGGGAGTTTTAAATATAATAAAAACAAAAAATGCACCTTGGTAATTGTTTATTGAAACACTTTGAAATCTTTGTGTCGAAAAATTAAACTGACTCAGAATTTTCTTCCCTACATAAATAATCAATAATTGCAAAGGAAAGAAATTGAAAAAAAAAAGAATTTTCAAATTAGAAAAGAAATATATACATTGAAGATATTCGCTCCGGCTGGGTCTCGAACCCAGGCCACTCGCTTGGAAGACCAGCGGTCTAGCCATTAGGCTATCGGAGTTCTGTCGAGCGGAGTCTTACTGCCTGACTGATACTGCCTGACTGACAGACTGACTCACTGACTGACTGATACTGACTGACTGACTCACTGACTGACCGAGACTGACTGACTAACTGCCTGACTGACTGAGACTGGACTGACTGACTGACTGACTGACTGACTGACTAACTGACTGACTGAGACTGACTGACTGACTGCTTGACTCTCTGACTGGCTATTTCACTGACTGACTGAATGACTAAATGACTGACTGACACTGACTGACTGACTGCTTGACTACCTGACTGACTGCTTGACTGACTAACTGACTGGACAGGACTGACCGACTGACTGACTGACAGACTGACTGAATAAGGATGACTGACAGACTGACTGAATAAGGCTGACTGACTGACTGACTGACAGACTGACTGAATAAGGCTGACCGACTGACTGACTGCCTGACTGACTGACTGACTGAATGACTGACTGACTGACCGAGACTAACTGACTGACTGACTGAGACTGGACTGGACTGACTGACTGACTGACTGACTGAGACTGACTGACTGCTTTAGTGACTAACTGACTGCACAGGACTGACCGACTGACTGACTGCCTGACTGCCTGACTGACTGACTGACTGAATGACTGACTGACTGAGACTAAATGACTGACTGCTTGACTGACTGGCTGAAGGACTAACTGACTGACTGAGTGACTGACTGACTGACTGAGACTGAATGACTGAGTGCTTGACTGATTGACTGTCAGACTGACTGACTGACTTCGCAAAAGGGAAAAATAAAAAAAAAAGAATTATAAAATTAGAAAAAAATATTTGCATTTAAGATTTCCTTTCCGGCCGGGACTCGAACCCAGTACCACGCGCTAGGAACCCAACGGTCTAGCCATTAGGCTATCGGAGCTCTGTCGATGCAAGTCTTAAATATAATAAAAACAAAAAATGCACCTTGGTAATTATTGATTCAAACACTTTGAAATTTACACGTCGAATAATTAAACTGACTCAGAATTTTTCTCCCTACATAAATAATCAATATTCGCAAAAGAGAAAAATTAAAAAAAAAAGAAGAAGAAATTTCAAATTAGAAACTAAAAGTATACATTGAAGATTTTCGTTCAGGCTGGGACTCGAACCCAGGGCCACTCGCTTGGAAGCCTAACACTCTAGCCATTAGTCTATGGGAGCTCTGTCGGTGGGAGTTTGAAATATAATAAAAACAAAAAATGCACCTTGGTAATTGTTTATTTAAACACTTTGAAATCTTCGTGTCGAAAAATTAAACTGACTCAGAATTTTCTTCCCTACATAAATAATCAATAATTGCAAAGGAAAGAAATTGAAAAAAAAAAGAATGTTCAAATTAGAAAAGCAATATATACATTGAAGATATTCGCTCCGGCTGGGACTCGAACCCAGGCCACTCGCTTGGAAGACCAGCGGTCTAGCCATTAGGCTATCGGAGTTCTGTCGAGCGGAGTCTTACTGCCTGACTGATACTGCCTGACTGACAGACTGACTCACTGACTGACTGATACTGACTGACTGACTCACTGACTGACCGAGACTGACTGACTAACTGCCTGACTGACTGAGACTGGACTGACTGACTGACTGACTGACTGACTGACTAACTGACTGACTGAGACTGACTGACTGCTTGACTCTCTGACTGGCTATTTCACTGACTGACTGAATGACTAAATGACTGACTGACACTGACTGACTGACTGCTTGACTACCTGACTGACTGCTTGACTGACTAACTGACTGGACAGGACTGACCGACTGACTGACTGACAGACTGACTGAATAAGGATGACTGACAGACTGACTGAATAAGGCTGACAGACTGACTGACTGACAGACTGACTGAATAAGGCTGACCGACTGACTGACTGCCTGACTGACTGACTGACTGAATGACTGACTGACCGAGACTGACTGACTGACTGACTGAGACTGGACTGGACTGACTGACTGACTGACTGACTGAGACTGACTGACTGCTTTAGTGACTAACTGACTGCACAGGACTGACCGACTGACTGACTGACTGACTGCCTGACTGACTGACTGAATGACTGACTGACTGAGACTAAATGACTGACTGCTTGACTGACTGGCTGAAGGACTAACTGACTGACTGAGTGACTGACTGACTGGACTGACTGACTGAGACTGAATGACTGAGTGCTTGACTGATTGACTGTCAGACTGACTGACTGACTTCGCAAAAGGGAAAAATAAAAATAAAAAGAATTATAAAATTAGAAAAAAATATTTGCATTTAAGATTTCCTTTCCGGCCGGGACTCGAACCCAGTACCACGCGCTAGGAACCCAACGGTCTAGCCATTAGGCTATCGGAGCTCTGTCGATGGAAGTCTTAAATATAATAAAAACAAAATATGCACCTTGGTAATTATTGATTCAAACACTTTGAAATTTACAGGTCGAATAATTAAACTAACTCAGAATTTTTCTCCCTACATAAATAATCAATATTCGCAAAAGAGAAAAATTAAAAAAAAAAGAAGAAGAAATTTCAAATTAGAAACTAAAAGTATACATTGAAGATTTTCGTTCAGGCTGGGACTCGAACCCAGGGCCACTCGCTTGGAAGCCTAACACTCTAGCCATTAGTCTATGGGAGCTCTGTCGGTGGGAGTTTTAAATATAATAAAAACAAAAAATGCACCTTGGTAATTGTTTATTGAAACACTTTGAAATCTTTGTGTCGAAAAATTAAACTGACTCAGAATTTTCTTCCCTACATAAATAATCAATAATTGCAAAGGAAAGAAATTGAAAAAAAAACGAATTTTCAAATTAGAAAAGAAATATATACATTGAAGATATTCGCTCCGGCTGGGTCTCGAACCCAGGCCACTCGCTTGGAAGACCAGCGGTCTAGCCATTAGGCTATCGGAGTTCTGTCGAGCGGAGTCTTACTGCCTGACTGATACTGCCTGACTGACAGACTGACTCACTGACTGACTGATACTGACTGACTGACTCACTGACTGACCGAGACTGACTGACTAACTGCCTGACTGACTGAGACTGGACTGACTGACTGACTGACTGACTGACTGACTAACTGACTGACTGAGACTGACTGACTGACTGCTTGACTCTCTGACTGGCTATTTCACTGACTGACTGAATGACTAAATGACTGACTGACACTGACTGACTGACTGCTTGACTACCTGACTGACTGCTTGACTGACTAACTGACTGGACAGGACTGACCGACTGACTGACTGACAGACTGACTGAATAAGGATGACTGACAGACTGACTGAATAAGGCTGACTGACTGACTGACTGACAGACTGACTGAATAAGGCTGACCGACTGACTGACTGCCTGACTGACTGACTGACTGAATGACTGACTGACTGACCGAGACTAACTGACTGACTGACTGAGACTGGACTGGACTGACTGACTGACTGACTGACTGAGACTGACTGACTGCTTTAGTGACTAACTGACTGCACAGGACTGACCGACTGACTGACTGCCTGACTGCCTGACTGACTGACTGACTGAATGACTGACTGACTGAGACTAAATGACTGACTGCTTGACTGACTGGCTGAAGGACTAACTGACTGACTGAGTGACTGACTGACTGACTGAGACTGAATGACTGAGTGCTTGACTGATTGACTGTCAGACTGACTGACTGACTTCGCAAAAGGGAAAAATAAAAAAAAAAGAATTATAAAATTAGAAAAAAATATTTGCATTTAAGATTTCCTTTCCGGCCGGGACTCGAACCCAGTACCACGCGCTAGGAACCCAACGGTCTAGCCATTAGGCTATCGGAGCTCTGTCGATGCAAGTCTTAAATATAATAAAAACAAAAAATGCACCTTGGTAATTATTGATTCAAACACTTTGAAATTTACACGTCGAATAATTAAACTGACTCAGAATTTTTCTCCCTACATAAATAATCAATATTCGCAAAAGAGAAAAATTAAAAAAAAAAGAAGAAGAAATTTCAAATTAGAAACTAAAAGTATACATTGAAGATTTTCGTTCAGGCTGGGACTCGAACCCAGGGCCACTCGCTTGGAAGCCTAACACTCTAGCCATTAGTCTATGGGAGCTCTGTCGGTGGGAGTTTGAAATATAATAAAAACAAAAAATGCACCTTGGTAATTGTTTATTTAAACACTTTGAAATCTTCGTGTCGAAAAATTAAACTGACTCAGAATTTTCTTCCCTACATAAATAATCAATAATTGCAAAGGAAAGAAATTGAAAAAAAAAAGAATGTTCAAATTAGAAAAGCAATATATACATTGAAGATATTCGCTCCGGCTGGGACTCGAACCCAGGCCACTCGCTTGGAAGACCAGCGGTCTAGCCATTAGGCTATCGGAGTTCTGTCGAGCGGAGTCTTACTGCCTGACTGATACTGCCTGACTGACAGACTGACTCACTGACTGACTGATACTGACTGACTGACTCACTGACTGACCGAGACTGACTGACTAACTGCCTGACTGACTGAGACTGGACTGACTGACTGACTGACTGACTGACTGACTAACTGACTGACTGAGACTGACTGACTGCTTGACTCTCTGACTGGCTATTTCACTGACTGACTGAATGACTAAATGACTGACTGACACTGACTGACTGACTGCTTGACTACCTGACTGACTGCTTGACTGACTAACTGACTGGACAGGACTGACCGACTGACTGACTGACAGACTGACTGAATAAGGATGACTGACAGACTGACTGAATAAGGCTGACAGACTGACTGACTGACAGACTGACTGAATAAGGCTGACCGACTGACTGACTGCCTGACTGACTGACTGACTGAATGACTGACTGACCGAGACTGACTGACTGACTGACTGAGACTGGACTGGACTGACTGACTGACTGACTGACTGAGACTGACTGACTGCTTTAGTGACTAACTGACTGCACAGGACTGACCGACTGACTGACTGCCTGACTGACTGACTGACTGACTGACTGAATGACTGACTGACTGAGACTAAATGACTGACTGCTTGACTGACTGGCTGAAGGACTAACTGACTGACTGAGTGACTGACTGACTGACTGAGACTGAATGACTGAGTGCTTGACTGATTGACTGTCAGACTGACTGACTGACTTCGCAAAAGGGAAAAATAAAAAAAAAAGAATTTGAAAATTAGAGAAAAATATTTGCATTTAAGATTTCCTTTCCGGCCGGGACTCGAACCCAGTACCACGCGCTAGGAACCCAACGGTCTAGCCATTAGGCTATCGGAGCTCTGTCGATGGAAGTCTTAAATATAATAAAAACAAAATATGCACCTTGGTAATTATTGATTCAAACACTTTGAAATTTACAGGTCGAATAATTAAACTAACTCAGAATTTTTCTCCCTACATAAATAATCAATATTCGCAAAAGAGAAAAATTAAAAAAAAAAGTAGAAGAAATTTCAAATTAGAAACTAAAAGTATACAAAGAAGATTTTCGTTCAGGCTGGGACTCGAACCCAGGGCTACTCGCTTGGAAGCCTAACACTCTAGCCATTAGTCTATGGGAGCTCTGTCGGTGGGAGTTTTAAATATAATAAAAACAAAAAATGCACCTTGGTAATTGTTTATTTAAACACTTTGAAATCTTCGTGTCGAAAAATTAAACTGACTCAGAATTTTCTTCCCTACATAAATAATCAATAATTGCAAAGGAAAGAAATTGAAAAAAAAAAGAATTTTCAAATTAGAAAAGAAATATATGCATTGAAGATATTCGCTCCGGCTGGGACTCGAACCAAGGCCACTCGCTTTTAAGACCAGCGATCTAGCCATTAGGCTATCGGAGTTCTGTCGAGCGGAGTCTTACTGCCTGACTGATACTGCCTGACTGACAGACTGACTCACTGACTGACTGACTCACTGACTGACCGAGACTAACTGACTAACTGCCTGACTGACTGAGACTGGACTGACTGACTGACTGACTGACTGACTGACTAACTGACTGACTGAGACTGACTGACTGACTGCTTGACTCTCTAACTGGCTATTTCACTGACTGACTGAATGACTAAATGACTGACTGACACTGACTGACTGACTGCTTGACTACCTGACTGACTGCTTGACTGACTAACTGACTGGACAGGACAGACTGACTGAATAAGGATGACTGACAGACTGACTGAATAAGGATGACTGACAGACTGACTGAATAAGGATGACTGACAGACTGACTGAATAAGGATGACTGACAGACTGACTGAATAAGGCTGACTGACTGACTGACTGACAGACTGACTGAATAAGGCTGACCGACTGACTGACTGCCTGACTGACTGACTGACTGAATGACTGACTGACTGACTGACCGAGACTGACTGACTGACTGACTGAGACTGGACTGGACTGACTGACTGACTGACTGACTGAGACTGACTGACTGCTTTAGTGACTAACTGACTGCACAGGACTGACCGACTGACTGACTGACTGACTGCCTGACTGACTGACTGACTGAATGACTGACTGACTGAGACTAAATGACTGACTGCTTGACTGACTGGCTGAAGGACTAACTGACTGACTGAGTGACTGACTGACTGGACTGACTGACTGAGACTGAATGACTGAGTGCTTGACTGATTGACTGTCAGACTGACTGACTGACTTCACAAAAGGGAAAAATAAAAAAAAAGAATTATAAAATTAGAAAAAAGTATTTGCATTTAAGATTTCCTTTCCGGCCGGGACTCGAACCCAGTACCACGCGCTAGGAACCCAACGGTCTAGCCATTAGGCTATCGGAGCTCTGTCGATGGAAGTCTTAAATATAATAAAAACAAAAAATGCACCTTGGTAATTATTGATTCAAACACTTTGAAATTTACAGGTCGAATAATTAAACTGACTCAGAATTTTTCTCCCTACATAAATAATCAATATTCGCAAAGGAGAAAAATTAAAAAAAAAAAGAAGAAGAAATTTCAAATTAGAAACTAAATGTATACATTGAAGATTTTCGTTCAGGCTGGGACTCGAACCCAGGGCCACTCGCTTGGAAGCCTAACACTCTAGCCATTAGTCTATGGGAGCTCTGTCGGTGGGAGTTTTAAATATAATAAAAACAAAAAATGCACCTTGGTAATTGTTTATTTAAACACTTTAAAATCTTCGTGTCGAAAAATTAAACTGACTCAGAATTTTCTTCCCTACATAAATAATCAATAATTGCAAAGGAAAGAAATTGAAAAAAAAAGAATTTTCAAATTAGAAAAGAAATATATACATTGAAGATATTCGCTCCGGCTGAGACTCGAACCCAGGCCACTCGCTTGGAAGACCAGCGGTCTAGCCATTAGGCTATCGGAGTTCTGTCGAGCGGAGTCTTACTGCCTGACTGATACTGCCTAACGGACAGACTGACTCACTGACTGATACTGACTGACTGACTCACTGACTGACCGAGACTGACTGACTAACTGCCTGACTGACTGAGACTGGACTGACTGACTGACTGACTGACTGACTGACTAACTAACTGACTGAGACTGACTGACTGACTGCTTGACTCTCTGACTGGCTATTTCACTGACTGACTGAATGACTAAATGACTGACTGACACTGACTGACTGACTGCTTGACTACCTGACTGACTGCTTGACTGACTAACTGACTGGACAGGACTGACCGACTGACTGACTGACAGACTGACTGAATAAGGATGACTGACAGACTGACTGAATAAGGCTGACAGACTGACTGACTGACAGACTGACTGAATAAGGCTGACCGACTGACTGACTGCCTGACTGACTGACTGACTGAATGACTGACTGAATGACTGAATGACTGACTGACTGAGACTAAATGACTGACTGCTTGACTGACTGGCTGAAGGACTAACTGACTGACTGAGTGACTGACTGACTGACTGAGACTGAATGACTGAGTGCTTGACTGATTGACTGTCAGACTGACTGACTGACTTCGCAAAAGGGAAAAATAAAAAAAAAAGAATTTGAAAATTAGAGAAAAATATTTGCATTTAAGATTTCCTTTCCGGCCGGGACTCGAACCCAGTACCACGCGCTAGGAACCCAACGGTCTAGCCATTAGGCTATCGGAGCTCTGTCGATGGAAGTCTTAAATATAATAAAAACAAAATATGCACCTTGGTAATTATTGATTCAAACACTTTGAAATTTACAGGTCGAATAATTAAACTAACTCAGAATTTTTCTCCCTACATAAATAATCAATATTCGCAAAAGAGAAAAATTAAAAAAAAAAGAAGAAGAAATTTCAAATTAGAAACTAAAAGTATACATTGAAGATTTTCGTTCAGGCTGGGACTCGAACCCAGGGCCACTCGCTTGGAAGCCTAACACTCTAGCCATTAGTCTATGGGAGCTCTGTCGGTGGGAGTTTTAAATATAATAAAAACAAAAAATGCACCTTGGTAATTGTTTATTTAAACACTTTGAAATCTTTGTGTCGAAAAATTAAACTGACTCAGAATTTTCTTCCCTACATAAATAATCAATAGTTGCAAAGGAAAGAAATTGAAAAAAAAACGAATTTTCAAATTAGAAAAGAAATATATACATTGAAGATATTCGCTCCGGCTGGGACTCGAACCCAGGCCACTCGCTTGGAAGACCAGCGGTCTAGCCATTAGGCTATCGGAGTTCTGTCGAGCGGAGTCTTACTGCCTGACTGATACTGCCTGACTGACAGACTGACTCACTGACTGACTGATACTGACTGACTGACTCACTGACTGACCGAGACTGACTGACTAACTGCCTGACTGACTGAGACTGGACTGACTGACTGACTGACTGACTGACTGACTAACTGACTGACTGAGACTGACTGACTGACTGCTTGACTCTCTGACTGGCTATTTCACTGACTGACTGAATGACTAAATGACTGACTGACACTGACTGACTGACTGCTTGACTACCTGACTGACTGCTTGACTGACTAACTGACTGGACAGGACTGACCGACTGACTGACTGACAGACTGACTGAATAAGGATGACTGACAGACTGACTGAATAAGGCTGACTGACTGACTGACTGACAGACTGACTGAATAAGGCTGACCGACTGACTGACTGCCTGACTGACTGACTGACTGAATGACTGACTGACTGACCGAGACTAACTGACTGACTGACTGAGACTGGACTGGACTGACTGACTGACTGACTGACTGAGACTGACTGACTGCTTTAGTGACTAACTGACTGCACAGGACTGACCGACTGACTGACTGCCTGAAAGCCTGACTGACTGACTGACTGAATGACTGACTGACTGAGACTAAATGACTGACTGCTTGACTGACTGGCTGAAGGACTAACTGACTGACTGAGTGACTGACTGACTGACTGAGACTGAATGACTGAGTGCTTGACTGATTGACTGTCAGACTGACTGACTGACTTCGCAAAAGGGAAAAATAAAAAAAAAAGAATTATAAAATTAGAAAAAAATATTTGCATTTAAGATTTCCTTTCCGGCCGGGACTCGAACCCAGTACCACGCGCTAGGAACCCAACGGTCTAGCCATTAGGCTATCGGAGCTCTGTCGATGCAAGTCTTAAATATAATAAAAACAAAAAATGCACCTTGGTAATTATTGATTCAAACACTTTGAAATTTACACGTCGAATAATTAAACTGACTCAGAATTTTTCTCCCTACATAAATAATCAATATTCGCAAAAGAGAAAAATTAAAAAAAAAAGAAGAAGAAATTTCAAATTAGAAACTAAAAGTATACATTGAAGATTTTCGTTCAGGCTGGGACTCGAACCCAGGGCCAATCGCTTGGAAGCCTAACACTCTAGCCATTAGTCTATGGGAGCTCTGTCGGTGGGAGTTTGAAATATAATAAAAACAAAAAATGCACCTTGGTAATTGTTTATTTAAACACTTTGAAATCTTCGTGTCGAAAAATTAAACTGACTCAGAATTTTCTTCCCTACATAAATAATCAATAATTGCAAAGGAAAGAAATTGAAAAAAAAAAGAATGTTCAAATTAGAAAAGAAATATATACATTGAAGATATTCGCTCCGGCTGGGACTCGAACCCAGGCCACTCGCTTGGAAGACCAGCGGTCTAGCCATTAGGCTATCGGAGTTCTGTCGAGCGGAGTCTTACTGCCTGACTGATACTGCCTGACTGACAGACTGACTCACTGACTGACTGATACTGACTGACTGACTCACTGACTGACCGAGACTGACTGACTAACTGCCTGACTGACTGAGACTGGACTGACTGACTGACTGACTGACTGACTGACTAACTGACTGACTGAGACTGACTGACTGCTTGACTCTCTGACTGGCTATTTCACTGACTGACTGAATGACTAAATGACTGACTGACACTGACTGACTGACTGCTTGACTACCTGACTGACTGCTTGACTGACTAACTGACTGGACAGGACTGACCGACTGACTGACTGACAGACTGACTGAATAAGGATGACTGACAGACTGTCTGAATAAGGCTGACAGACTGACTGACTGACAGACTGACTGAATAAGGCTGACCGACTGACTGACTGCCTGACTGACTGACTGACTGAATGACTGACTGACCGAGACTGACTGACTGACTGACTGAGACTGGACTGGACTGACTGACTGACTGACTGACTGAGACTGACTGACTGCTTTAGTGACTAACTGACTGCACAGGACTGACCGACTGACTGACTGCCTGACTGACTGACTGACTGACTGACTGAATGACTGACTGACTGAGACTAAATGACTGACTGCTTGACTGACTGGCTGAAGGACTAACTGACTGACTGAGTGACTGACTGACTGACTGAGACTGAATGACTGAGTGCTTGACTGATTGACTGTCAGACTGACTGACTGACTTCGCAAAAGGGAAAAATAAAAAAAAAAGAATTTGAAAATTAGAGAAAAATATTTGCATTTAAGATTTCCTTTCCGGCCGGGACTCGAACCCAGTACCACGCGCTAGGAACCCAACGGTCTAGCCATTAGGCTATCGGAGCTCTGTCGATGGAAGTCTTAAATATAATAAAAACAAAATATGCACCTTGGTAATTATTGATTCAAACACTTTGAAATTTACAGGTCGAATAATTAAACTAACTCAGAATTTTTCTCCCTACATAAATAATCAATATTCGCAAAAGAGAAAAATTAAAAAAAAAAGAAGAAGAAATTTCAAATTAGAAACTAAAAGTATACATTGAAGATTTTCGTTCAGGCTGGGACTCGAACCCAGGGCTACTCGCTTGGAAGCCTAACACTCTAGCCATTAGTCTATGGGAGCTCTGTCGGTGGGAGTTTTAAATATAATAAAAACAAAAAATGCACCTTGGTAATTGTTTATTTAAACACTTTGAAATCTTCGTGTCGAAAAATTAAACTGACTCAGAATTTTCTTCCCTACATAAATAATCAATAATTGCAAATTAAAGAAATTGAAAAAAAAAAAGAATTTTCAAATTAGAAAAGAAATATATGCATTGAAGGTATTCGCTCCGGCTGGGACTCGAACCAAGGCCACTCGCTTTTAAGACCAGCGATCTAGCCATTAGGCTATCGGAGTTCTGTCGAGCGGAGTCTTACTGCCTGACTGATACTGCCTGACTGACAGACTGACTCACTGACTGACTGACTCACTGACTGACCGAGACTAACTGACTAACTGCCTGACTGACTGAGACTGGACTGACTGACTGACTGACTGACTGACTGACTAACTGACTGACTGAGACTGACTGACTGACTGCTTGACTCTCTAACTGGCTATTTCACTGACTGACTGAATGACTAAATGACTGACTGACACTGACTGACTGACTGCTTGACTACCTGACTGACTGCTTGACTGACTAACTGACTGGACAGGACAGACTGACTGAATAAGGATGACTGACAGACTGACTGAATAAGGATGACTGACAGACTGACTGAATAAGGATGACTGACAGACTGACTGAATAAGGATGACTGACAGACTGACTGAATAAGGCTGACTGACTGACTGACTGACAGACTGACTGAATAAGGCTGACCGACTGACTGACTGCCTGACTGACTGACTGACTGAATGACTGACTGACTGACTGACCGAGACTGACTGACTGACTGACTGAGACTGGACTGGACTGACTGACTGACTGACTGACTGAGACTGACTGACTGCTTTAGTGACTAACTGACTGCACAGGACTGACCGACTGACTGACTGACTGACTGCCTGACTGACTGACTGACTGAATGACTGACTGACTGAGACTAAATGACTGACTGCTTGACTGACTGGCTGAAGGACTAACTGACTGACTGAGTGACTGACTGACTGGACTGACTGACTGAGACTGAATGACTGAGTGCTTGACTGATTGACTGTCAGACTGACTGACTGACTTCACAAAAGGGAAAAATAAAAAAAAAGAATTATAAAATTAGAAAAAAGTATTTGCATTTAAGATTTCCTTTCCGGCCGGGACTCGAACCCAGTACCACGCGCTAGGAACCCAACGGTCTAGCCATTAGGCTATCGGAGCTCTGTCGATGGAAGTCTTAAATATAATAAAAACAAAAAATGCACCTTGGTAATTATTGATTCAAACACTTTGAAATTTACAGGTCGAATAATTAAACTGACTCAGAATTTTTCTCCCTACATAAATAATCAATATTCGCAAAGGAGAAAAATTAAAAAAAAAAAAAGAAGAAATTTCAAATTAGAAACTAAATGTATACATTGAAGATTTTTGTTCAGGCTGGGACTCGAACCCAGGGCCACTCGCTTGGAAGCCTAACACTCTAGCCATTAGTCTATGGGAGCTCTGTCGGTGGGAGTTTTAAATATAATAAAAACAAAAAATGCACCTTGGTAATTGTTTATTTAAACACTTTAAAATCTTCGTGTCGAAAAATTAAACTGACTCAGAATTTTCTTCCCTACATAAATAATCAATAATTGCAAAGGAAAGAAATTGAAAAAAAAAGAATTTTCAAATTAGAAAAGAAATATATACATTGAAGATATTCGCTCCGGCTGAGACTCGAACCCAGGCCACTCGCTTGGAAGACCAGCGGTCTAGCCATTAGGCTATCGGAGTTCTGTCGAGCGGAGTCTTACTGCCTGACTGATACTGCCTAACGGACAGACTGACTCACTGACTGATACTGACTGACTGACTCACTGACTGACCGAGACTGACTGACTAACTGCCTGACTGACTGAGACTGGACTGACTGACTGACTGACTGACTGACTGACTAACTAACTGACTGAGACTGACTGACTGACTGCTTGACTCTCTGACTGGCTATTTCACTGACTGACTGAATGACTAAATGACTGACTGACACTGACTGACTGACTGCTTGACTACCTGACTGACTGCTTGACTGACTAACTGACTGGACAGGACTGACCGACTGACTGACTGACAGACTGACTGAATAAGGATGACTGACAGACTGACTGAATAAGGCTGACAGACTGACTGACTGACAGACTGACTGAATAAGGCTGACCGACTGACTGACTGCCTGACTGACTGACTGACTGAATGACTGACTGACCGAGACTGACTGACTGACTGACTGAGACTGGACTGGACTGACTGACTGACTGACTGACTGAGACTGACTGACTGCTTTAGTGACTAACTGACTGCACAGGACTGACCGACTGACTGACTGCCTGACTGACTGACTGACTGACTGACTGAATGACTGACTGACTGAGACTAAATGACTGACTGCTTGACTGACTGGCTGAAGGACTAACTGACTGACTGAGTGACTGACTGACTGACTGAGACTGAATGACTGAGTGCTTGACTGATTGACTGTCAGACTGACTGACTGACTTCGCAAAAGGGAAAAATAAAAAAAAAAGAATTTGAAAATTAGAGAAAAATATTTGCATTTAAGATTTCCTTTCCGGCCGGGACTCGAACCCAGTACCACGCGCTAGGAACCCAACGGTCTAGCCATTAGGCTATCGGAGCTCTGTCGATGGAAGTCTTAAATATAATAAAAACAAAATATGCACCTTGGTAATTATTGATTCAAACACTTTGAAATTTACAGGTCGAATAATTAAACTAACTCAGAATTTTTCTCCCTACATAAATAATCAATATTCGCAAAAGAGAAAAATTTAAAAAAAAAGAAGAAGAAATTTCAAATTAGAAACTAAAAGTATACATTGAAGATTTTCGTTCAGGCTGGGACTCGAACCCAGGGCCACTCGCTTGGAAGCCTAACACTCTAGGCATTAGTCTATGGGAGCTCTGTCGGTGGGAGTTTTAAATATAATAAAAACAAAAAATGCACCTTGGTAATTGTTTATTTAAACACTTTGAAATCTTCGTGTCGAAAAATTAAACTGACTCAGAATTTTCTTCCCTACATAAATAATCAATAATTGCAAAGGAAAGAAATTGAAAAAAAAAAGAATTTTCAAATTAGAAAAGAAATATATGCATTGAAGATATTCGCTCCGGCTGGGACTCGAACCAAGGCCACTCGCTTGGAAGACCAGCGATCTAGCCATTAGGCTATCGGAGTTCTGTCGAGCGGAGTCTTACTGCCTGACTGATACTGCCTGACTGATACTGCCTGACTGATACTGCCTGACTGACAGACTGACTCACTGACTGACTGATACTGACTGACTGACTCACTGACTGACCGAGACTGACTGACTAACTGCCTGACTGACTGAGACTGGACTGACTGACTGACTGACTGACTGACTGACTAACTGACTGACTGAGACTGACTGACTGACTGCTTGACTCTCTAACTGGCTATTTCACTGACTGACTGAATGACTAAATGACTGACTGACACTGACTGACTGACTGCTTGACTACCTGACTGACTGCTTGACTGACTAACTGACTGGACAGGACAGACTGACTGAATAAGGATGACTGACAGACTGACTGAATAAGGATGACTGACAGACTGACTGAATAAGGATGACTGACAGACTGACTGAATAAGGCTGACTGACTGACTGACTGACAGACTGACTGAATAAGGCTGACCGACTGACTGACTGCCTGACTGACTGACTGACTGAATGACTGACTGACTGACTGACCGAGACTGACTGACTGACTGACTGAGACTGGACTGGACTGACTGACTGACTGACTGACTGAGACTGACTGACTGCTTTAGTGACTAACTGACTGCACAGGACTGACCGACTGACTGACTGACTGACTGCCTGACTGACTGACTGACTGAATGACTGACTGACTGAGACTAAATGACTGATTGCTTGACTGACTGGCTGAAGGACTAACTGACTGACTGAGTGACTGACTGACTGGACTGACTGACTGAGACTGAATGACTGAGTGCTTGACTGATTGACTGTCAGACTGACTGACTGACTTCACAAAAGGGAAAAATAAAAAAAAAAGAATTATAAAAAAGTATTTGCATTTAAGATTTCCTTTCCGGCCGGGACTCGAACCCAGTACCACGCGCTAGGAACCCAACGGTCTAGCCATTAGGCTATCGGAGCTCTGTCGATGGAAGTCTTAAATATAATAAAAACAAAAAATGCACCTTGGTAATTATTGATTCAAACACTTTGAAATTTACAGGTCGAATAATTAAACTGACTCAGAATTTTTCTCCCTACATAAATAATCAATATTCGCAAAGGAGAAAAATTAAAAAAAAAAGAAGAAGAAATTTCAAATTAGAAACTAAATGTATACATTGAAGATTTTCGTTCAGGCTGGGACTCGAACCCAGGGGCCACTCGCTTGGAAGCCTAACACTCTAGCCATTAGTCTATGGGAGCTCTGTCGGTGGGAGTTTTAAATATAATAAAAACAAAAAATGCACCTTGGTAATTGTTTATTTAAACACTTTAAAATCTTCGTGTCGAAAAATTAAACTGACTCAGAATTTTCTTCCCTACATAAATAATCAATAATTGCAAAGGAAAGAAATTGAAAAAAAAAGAATTTTCAAATTAGAAAAGAAATATATACATTGAAGATATTCGCTCCGGCTGAGACTCGAACCCAGGCCACTCGCTTGGAAGACCAGCGGTCTAGCCATTAGGCTATCGGAGTTCTGTCGAGCGGAGTCTTACTGCCTGACTGATACTGCCTGACGGACAGACTGACTCACTGACTGATACTGACTGACTGACTCACTGACTGACCGAGACTGACTGACTAACTGCCTGACTGACTGAGACTGGACTGACTGACTGACTGACTGACTGACTGACTAACTGACTGACTGAGACTGACTGACTGACTGCTTGACTCTCTGACTGGCTATTTCACTGACTGACTGAATGACTAAATGACTGACTGACACTGACTGACTGACTGCTTGACTACCTGACTGACTGCTTGACTGACTAACTGACTGGACAGGACTGACCGACTGACTGACTGACAGACTGACTGAATAAGGCTGACTGACTGACTGAATAAGGCTGACCGACTGACTGACTGACTGACTGACTGAATGACTGACTGACTGACCGAGACTGACTGACTGACTGACTGACTGAGACTGGACTGGACTGACTGACTGACTGACTGACTGAGACTGACTGACTGCTTTAGTGACTAACTGACTGCACAGGACTGACCGACTGACTGACTGACTGACGGCCTGACTGACTGACTGACTGAATGACTGACTGACTGAGACTAAATGACTGACTGCTTGACTGACTGGCTGAAGGACAAACTGACTGACTGAGTGACTGACTGACTGGACTGACTGACTGAGACTGAATGACTGAGTGCTTGACTGATTGACTGTCAGACTGACTGACTGACTTCGCAAAAGGGAAAAATAAAAAAAAAATAATTATAAAATTAGAAAAAAATATTTGCATTTAAGATTTCCTTTCCGGCCGGGACTCGAACCCAGTACCACGCGTTAGGAAACCAACGGTGTAGCCATTAGGCTATCGGAGCTCTGTCGATGGAAGTCTTAAATATAATAAAAACAAAAAATGCACCTTGGTAATTATTGATTCAAACACTTTGAAATTTACAGGTCGAATAATTAAACTGACTCAGAATTTTTCTCCCTACATAAATAATCAATATTCGCAAAAGAGAAAAATTAAAAAAAAAAGAAGAAGAAATTTGAAATTAGAAACTAAAAGTATACATTGAAGATTTTCGTTTAGGCTGGGACTCGAACCCAGGGCCACTCGCTTGGAAGCCTAACACTCTAGCCATTAGTCTATGGGAGCTCTGTCGGTGGGAGTTTTAAATATAATAAAAACAAAAAATGCACCTTGGTAATTGTTTATTTAAACACTTTGAAATCTTCGTGTCGAAAAATTAAACTGACTCAGAATTTTCTTCCCTACATAAATAATCAATAATTGCAAAGGAAAGAAATTGAAAAAAAAAGAATTTTCAAATTAGAAAAGAAATATATACATTGAAGATATTCGCTCCGGCTGGGACTCGAACCCAGGCCACTCGCTTGGAAGACCAGCGGTCTAGCCATTAGGCTATCGGAGTTCTGTCGAGCGGAGTCTTACTGCCTGACTGATACTGCCTGACTGACAGACTGACTCACTGACTGACTGATACTGACTGACTGACTCACTGACTGACCGAGACTGACTGACTAATTGCCTGACTGACTCAGACTGGACTGACTGACTGACTGACTGACTGACTGACTAACTGACTGACTGAGACTGACTGACTGACTGCTTGACTCTCTGACTGGCTATTTCACTGACTGACTGAATGACTAAATGACTGACTGACACTGACTGACTGACTGCTTGACTACCTGACTGACTGCTTGACTGACTAACTGACTGGACAGGACTGACCGACTGACAGACTGACTGAATAAGGATGACTGACAGACTGACTGAATAAGGCTGACCGACTGACTGACTGCCTGACTGACTGACTGACTGAATGACTGACTGACTGACTGACCGAGACTGACTGACTGACTGACTGAGACTGGACTGGACTGACTGACTGACTGACTGAGACTGACTGACTGCTTTAGTGACTAACTGACTGCACAGGACTGACCGACTGACTGAATGACTGACGGCCTGACTGACTGACTGACTGAATGACTGACTGACTGAGACTAAATGACTGACTGCTTGACTGACTGGCTGAAGGACTAACTGACTGACTGAGTGACTGACTGACTGGACTGACTGACTGAGACTGAATGGCTGAGTGCTTGACTGATTGACTGTCAGACTGACTGACTGACTTCGCAAAAGGGAAAAATAAAAAAAAAGAATTATAAAATTAGAAAAAAATATTTGCATTTAAGATTTCCTTTCCGGCCGGGACTCGAACCCAGTACCACGCGCTAGGAACCCAACGGTGTAGCCATTAGGCTATCGGAGCTCTGTCGATGGAAGTCTTAAATATAATAAAAACAAAAAATGCACCTTGGTAATTATTGATTCAAACACTTTGAAATTTACAGGTCGAATAATTAAACTGACTCAGAATTTTTCTCCCTACATAAATAATCAATATTCGCAAAAGAGAAAAATTAAAAAAAAAAAAAGAAGAAGAAATTTGAAACTAAAAGTATACATTGAAGATTTTCGTTTAGGCTGGGACTCGAACCCAGGGCCACTCGCTTGGAAGCCTAACGCTCTAGCCATTAGTCTATGGGAGCTCTGTCGGTGGGAGTTTTAAATATAATAAAAACAAAAAATGCACCTTGGTAATTGTTTATTTAAACACTTTGAAATCTTCGTGTCGAAAAATTAAACTGACTCAGAATTTTCTTCCCTACATAAATAATCAATAATTGCAAAGGAAAGAAATTGAAAAAAAAAAGAATTTTCAAATTAGAAAAGAAATATATACATTGAAGATATTCGCTCCGGCTGAGACTCGAACCCAGGCCACTCGCTTGGAAGACCAGCGGTCTAGCCATTAGGCTATCGGAGTTCTGTCGAGCGGAGTCTTACTGCCTGACTGATACTGCCTGACTGACAGACTGACTCAATGACTGATACTGACTGACTGACTCACTGACTGACCGAGACTGACTGACTAACTGCCTGACTGACTGAGACTGGACTGACTGACTGACTGACTGACTGACTGACTAACTGAGTGACTGAGACTGACTGACTGACTGCTTGACTCTCTGACTGGCTATTTCACTGACTGACTGAATGACTAAATGACTGACTGACACTGACTGACTGACTGCTTGACTACCTGACTGACTGCTTGACTGACTAACTGACTGGACAGGACTGACCGACTGACTGACTGACAGACTGACTGAATAAGGCTGACTGACTGACTGACTGACAGACTGACTGAATAAGGCTGACCGACTGACTGACTGACTGACTGACTGAATGACTGACTGACTGACTGACCGAGACTGACTGACTGACTGACTGAGACTGGACTGGACTGACTGACTGACTGACTGACTGAGACTGACTGACTGCTTTAGTGACTAACTGACTGCACAGGACTGACCGACTGACTGACTGACTGACGGCCTGACTGACTGACTGACTGAATGACTGACTGACTGAGACTAAATGACTGACTGCTTGACTGACTGGCTGAAGGACTAACTGACTGACTGAGTGACTGACTGACTGGACTGACTGACTGAGACTGAATGACTGAGTGCTTGACTGATTGACTGTCAGACTGACTGACTGACTTCGCAAAAGGGAAAAATAAAAAAAAAAGAATTATAAAATTAGAAAAAAATATTTGCATTTAAAATTTCCTTTCCGGCCGGGACTCGAACCCAGTACCACGCGCTAGGAACCCAACGGTGTAGCCATTAGGCTATCGGAGCTCTGTCGATGGAAGTCTTAAATATAATAAAAACAAAAAATGCACCTTGGTAATTATTGATTCAAACACTTTGAAATTTACAGGTCGAATAATTAAACTGACTCAGAATTTTTCTCCCTACATAAATAATCAATATTCGCAAAAGAGAAAAATTAAAAAAAAAAGAAGAAGAAATTTGAAATTAGAAACTAAAAGTATACATTGAAGATTTTCGTTTAGGCTGGGACTCGAACCCAGGGCCACTCGCTTGGAAGCCTAACACTCTAGCCATTAGTCTATGGGAGCTCTGTCGGTGGGAGTTTTAAATATAATAAAAACAAAAAATGCACCTTGGTAATTGTTTATTTAAACACTTTGAAATCTTCGTGTCGAAAAATTAAACTGACTCAGAATTTTCTTCCCTACATAAATAATCAATAATTGCAAAGGAAAGAAATTGAAAAAAAAAAGAATTTTCAAATTAGAAAAGAAATATATACATTGAAGATATTCGCTCCGGCTGGGACTCGAACCCAGGCCACTCGCTTGGAAGACCAGCGGTCTAGCCATTAGGCTATCGGAGTTCTGTCGAGCGGAGTCTTACTGACTGACTGATACTGCCTGACTGACAGACTGACTCACTGACTGACTGATACTGACTGACTGACTCACTGACTGACCGAGACTGACTGACTAATTGCCTGACTGACTGAGACTGGACTGACTGACTGACTGACTGACTGACTGACTAACTGACTGACTGAGACTGACTGACTGACTGCTTGACTCTCTGACTGGCTATTTCACTGACTGACTGAATGACTAAATGACTGACTGACACTGACTGACTGACTGCTTGACTACCTGACTGACTGCTTGACTGACTAACTGACTGGACAGGACTGACCGACTGACTGACTGACAGACTGACTGAATAAGGATGACTGACAGACTGACTGAATAAGGCTGACCGACTGACTGACTGCCTGACTGACTGACTGACTGAATGACTGACTGACTGACTGACCGAGACTGACTGACTGACTGACTGAGACTGGACTGGACTGACTGACTGACTGACTGAGACTGACTGACTGCTTTAGTGACTAACTGACTGCACAGGACTGACCGACTGACTGAATGACTGACGGCCTGACTGACTGACTGACTGAATGACTGACTGACTGAGACTAAATGACTGACTGCTTGACTGACTGGCTGAAGGACTAACTGACTGACTGAGTGACTGACTGACTGGACTGACTGACTGAGACTGAATGGCTGAGTGCTTGACTGATTGACTGTCAGACTGACTGACTGACTTCGCAAAAGGGAAAAATAAAAAAAAATGAATTATAAAATTAGAAAAAAATATTTGCATTTAAGATTTCCTTTCCGGCCGGGACTCGAACCCAGTACCACGCGCTAGGAACCCAACGGTGTAGCCATTAGGCTATCGGAGCTCTGTCGATGGAAGTCTTAAATATAATAAAAACAAAAAATGCACCTTGGTAATTATTGATTCAAACACTTTGAAATTTACAGGTCGAATAATTAAACTGACTCAGAATTTTTCTCCCTACATAAATAATCAATATTCGCAAAAGAGAAAAATTAAAAAAAAAAGAAGAAGAAATTTGAAACTAAAAGTATACATTGAAGATTTTCGTTTAGGCTGGGACTCGAACCCAGGGCCACTCGCTTGGAAGCCTAACACTCTAGCCATTAGTCTATGGGAGCTCTGTCGGTGGGAGTTTTAAATATAATAAAAACAAAAAATGCACCTTGGTAATTGTTTATTTAAACACTTTGAAATCTTCGTGTCGAAAAATTAAACTGACTCAGAATTTTCTTCCCTACATAAATAATCAATAATTGCAAAGGAAAGAAATTGAAAAAAAAAGAATTTTCAAATTAGAAAAGAAATATATACATTGAAGATATTCGCTCCGGCTGGGACTCGAACCCAGGCCACTCGCTTGGAAGACCAGCGGTCTAGCCATTAGGCTATCGGAGTTCTGTCGAGCGGAGTCTTACTGCCTGACTGATACTGCCTGACTGACAGACTGACTCACTGACTGACTGATACTGACTGACTGACTCACTGACTGACTAATTGCCTGACTGACTCAGACTGGACTGACTGACTGACTGACTGACTGACTGACTAACTGACTGACTGAGACTGACTGACTGACTGCTTGACTCTCTGACTATCTATTTCACTGACTGACTGAATGACTAAATGACTGACTGACACTGACTGACTGACTGCTTGACTACCTGACTGACTGCTTGACTGACTAACTGACTGGACAGGACTGACCGACTGACTGACTGACAGACTGACTGAATAAGGATGACTGACAGACTGACTGAATAAGGCTGACCGACTGACTGACTGCCTGACTGACTGACTGACTGAATGACTGACTGACTGACTGACCGAGACTGACTGACTGACTGACTGAGACTGGACTGGACTGACTGACTGACTGACTGAGACTGACAGACTGCTTTAGTGACTAACTGACTGCACAGGACTGACCGACTGACTGAATGACTGACGGTTTGACTGACTGACTGACTGAATGACTGACTGACTGAGACTAAATGACTGACTGCTTGACTGACTGGCTGAAGGACTAACTGACTGACTGAGTGACTGACTGACTGGACTGACTGACTGAGACTGAATGGCTGAGTGCTTGACTGATTGACTGTCAGACTGACTGACTGACTTCGCAAAAGGGAAAAATAAAAAAAAAAGAATTATAAAATTAGAAAAAAATATTTGCATTTAAGATTTCCTTCCCGGCCGGGACTCGAACCCAGTACCACGCGCTAGGAACCCAACGGTGTAGCCATTAGGCTATCGGAGCTCTGTCGATGGAAGTCTTAAATATAATAAAAACAAAAAATGCACCTTGGTAATTATTGATTCAAACACTTTGAAATTTACAGGTCGAATAATTAAACTGACTCAGAATTTTTCTCCCTACATAAATAATCAATATTCGCAAAAGAGAAAAATTTAAAAAAAAAAGAAGAAGAAATTTGAAATTAGAAACTAAAAGTATACATTGAAGATTTTCGTTTAGGCTGGGACTCGAACCCAGGGCCACTCGCTTGGAAGCCTAACGCTCTAGCCATTAGTCTATGGGAGCTCTGTCGGTGGGAGTTTTAAATATAATAAAAACAAAAAATGCACCTTGGTAATTGTTTATTTAAACACTTTGAAATCTTCGTGTCGAAAAATTAAACTGACTCAGAATTTTCTTCCCTACATAAATAATCAATAATTGCAAAGGAAAGAAATTGAAAAAAAAAAGAATTTTCAAATTAGAAAAGAAATATATACATTGAAGATATTCGCTCCGGCTGAGACTCGAACCCAGGCCACTCGCTTGGAAGACCAGCGGTCTAGCCATTAGGCTATCGGAGTTCTGTCGAGCGGAGTCTTACTGCCTGACTGATACTGCCTGACTGACAGACTGACTCAATGACTGATACTGACTGACTGACTCACTGACTGACCGAGACTGACTGACTAACTGCCTGACTGACTGAGACTGGACTGACTGACTGACTGACTGACTGACTGACTAACTGAGTGACTGAGACTGACTGACTGACTGCTTGACTCTCTGACTGGCTATTTCACTGACTGACTGAATGACTAAATGACTGACTGACACTGACTGACTGACTGCTTGACTACCTGACTGACTGCTTGACTGACTAACTGACTGGACAGGACTGACCGACTGACTGACTGACAGACTGACTGAATAAGGATGACTGACAGACTGACTGAATAAGGCTGACCGACTGACTGACTGCCTGACTGACTGACTGACTGAATGACTGACTGACTGACTGACCGAGACTGACTGACTGACTGACTGAGACTGGACTGGACTGACTGACTGACTGACTGAGACTGACTGCTTTAGTGACTAACTGACTGCACAGGACTGACCGACTGACTGAATGACTGACGGCCTGACTGACTGACTGACTGAATGACTGACTGACTGAGACTAAATGACTGACTGCTTGACTGACTGGCTGAAGGACTAACTGACTGACTGAGTGACTGACTGACTGGACTGACTGACTGAGACTGAATGACTGAGTGCTTGACTGATTGACTGTCAGACTGACTGACTGACTTCGCAAAAGGGGAAAAAAAAAAAGAATTATAAAATTAGAAAAAAATATTTGCATTTAAGATTTCCTTTCCGGCCGGGACTCGAACCCAGTACCACGCGCTAGGAACCCAACGGTGTAGCCATTAGGCTATCGGAGCTCTGTCGATGGAAGTCTTAAATATAATAAAAACAAAAAATGCACCTTGGTAATTATTGATTCAAACACTTTGAAATTTACAGGTCGAATAATTAAACTGACTCAGAATTTTTCTCCCTACATAAATAATCAATATTCGCAAAAGAGAAAAATTAAAAAAAAAAGAAGAAGAAATTTGAAATTAGAAACTAAAAGTATACATTGAAGATTTTCGTTTAGGCTGGGACTCGAACCCAGGGCCACTCGCTTGGAAGCCTAACACTCTAGCCATTAGTCTATGGGAGCTCTGTCGGTGGGAGTTTTAAATATAATAAAAACAAAAAATGCACCTTGGTAATTGTTTATTTAAACACTTTGAAATCTTCGTGTCGAAAAATTAAACTGACTCAGAATTTTCTTCCCTACATAAATAATCAATAATTGCAAAGGAAAGAAATTGAAAAAAAAAAAAGAATTTTCAAATTAGAAAAGAAATATATACATTAAAGATATTCGCTCCGGCTGGGACTCGAACCCAGGCCACTCGCTTGGAAGACCAGCGATCTAGCCATTAGGCTATCGGAGTTCTGTCGAGCGGAGTCTTACTGCCTGACTGATACTGCCTGACTGACAGACTGACTCACTGACTGAATGATACTGACTGACTGACTCACTGACTGACCGAGACTGACTGACTAACTGCCTGACTGACTGAGACTGGACTGACTGACTGACTGACTGACTGACTGACTAACTGACTGACTGAGACTGACTGACTGACTGCTTGACTCTCTGACTGGCTATTTCACTGACTGACTGAATGACTAAATGACTGACTGACACTGACTGACTGACTGCTTGACTACCTGACTGACTGCTTGACTGACTAACTGACAGGACAGGACTGACCGACTGACTGACTGACAGACTGACCGAATAAGGATGACTGACAGACCGACTGAATAAGGCTGACTGACTGACTGACTGACAGACTGACTGAATAAGGCTGACCGACTGACTGACTGCCAGACTGACTGACTGACTGAATGACTGACTGACTGACTGACCGAGACTGACTGACTGACTGACTGAGACTGGACTGGACTGACTGACTGAGACTGACTGACTGCTTTAGTGACTAACTGACTGCACAGGACTGACCGACTGACTGACTGACTGACTGCCTGACTGACTGACTGACTGACTGACTGAGACTAAATGACTGACTGCTTGACTGACTGGCTGAATGACTAACTGACTGACTGAGTGACTGACTGACTGGACTGACTGACTGAGACTGAATGACTGAGTGCTTGACTGATTGACTGTCAGACTGACTGACTGACTTCGCAAAAGGGAAAAATAAAAAAAAAAGAATTATAAAATTAGAAAAAAATATTTGCATTTAAGATTTCCTTTCCGGCTGGGATTTGAACGCAGGGCGACACTCATGGAAGCCCAACGCTCTCGCCAATATACTATCGGATCTCTGTTGATCGGTGTCTTAATTATAATAAAAACAAAAAATGCACCTTAGTAATTATTGATCTAAAATCTTTGAAATCTAAAGGTCGAATGATTAAACTGACTCAGAATTTTCTTCCGTACATAAATAATCCATATTTGCAAAAGAAAGAAATTGAAAAAAAAAAGAATCTTCAAATTAGAAGAGAAATATATACATGGAAGCTTTTCGTTCCGGCCGGGACTCGAACCCAGTACCACGCGCTTGGAACCCAACGGTCTAGCCATTAGGCTATCGGAGCTCTGTCGATGGAAGTCTTAAATATAATAAAAACAAAAAATGCACCTTGGTAATTATTGATTCAAACACTTTGAAATTTACAGGTCGAATAATTAAACTGACTCAGAATTTTTCTCCCTACATAAATAATCAATATTCGCAAAAGAGAAAAATTAAAAAAAAAAGAAGAAGAAATTTGAAATTAGAAACTAAAAGTATACATTGAAGATTTTCGTTTAGGCTGGGACTCGAACCCAGGGCCACTCGCTTGGAAGCCTAACACTCTAGCCATTAGTCTATGGGAGCTCTGTCGGTGGGAGTTTTAAATATAATAAAAACAAAAAATGCACCTTGGTAATTGTTTATTTAAACACTTTGAAATCTTCGTGTCGAAAAATTAAACTGACTCAGAATTTTCTTCCCTACATAAATAATCAATAATTGCAAAGGAAAGAAATTGAAAAAAAAAAGAATTTTCAAATTAGAAAAGAAATATATACATTGAAGATATTCGCTCCGGCTGGGACTCGAACCCAGGCCACTCGCTTGGAAGACCAGCGGTCTAGCCATTAGGCTATCGGAGTTCTGTCGAGCGGAGTCTTACTGCCTGACTGATACTGCCTGACTGACAGACTGACTCACTGACTGACTGATACTGACTGACTGACTCACTGACTGACCGAGACTGACTGACTAACTGCCTGACTGACTGAGACTGGACTGACTGACTGACTGACTGACTGACTGACTAACTGACTGACTGAGACTGACTGACTGACTGCTTGACTCTCTGACTGGCTATTTCTTTGACTGACTGAATGACTAAATGACTGACTGACACTGACTGACTGACTGCTTGACTACCTGACTGACTGCTTGACTGACTAACTGACTGGACAGGACTGACCGACTGACTGACTGACAGACTGACTGAATAAGGATGACTGACAGACTGACTGAATAAGGCTGACTGACTGACTGACTGACAGACTGACTGAATAAGGCTGACCGACTGACTGACTGCCTGACTGACTGACTGACTGAATGACTGACTGACTGACTGACCGAGACTGACTGACTGACTGACTGAGACTGGACTGGACTGACTGACTGACTGACTGACTGAGACTGACTGACTGCTTTAGTGACTAACTGACTGCACAGGACTGACCGACTGACTGACTGACTGACTGCCTGACTGACTGACTGACTGAATGACTGACTGACTGAGACTAAATGACTGACTGCTTGACTGACTGGCTGAAGGACTAACTGACTGACTGAGTGACTGACTGACTGGACTGACTGACTGAGACTGAATGACTGAGTGCTTGACTGATTGACTGTCAGACTGACTGACTGACTTCGCAAAAGGGAAAAATAAAAAATAAAAAATTATAAAATTAGAAAAAAATATTTGCATTTAAGATTTCCTTTCCGGCTGGGATTTGAACCCAGGGCGACACTCATGGAAGCCCAACGCTCTCGCCAATATACTATCGGATCTCTGTTGATCGGTGTCTTAATTATAATAAAAACAAAAAATGCACCTTAGTAATTATTGATCTAAAATCTTTGAAATCTAAAGGTCGAATGATTAAACTGACTCAGAATTTTCTTCCGTACATAAATAATCCTCATTTGCAAAAGAAAGAAATTGAAAAAAAAAGAATCTTCAAATTAGGAGAGAAATATATACATGGAAGATTTTCGTTCCGGCCGGGACTCGAACCCAGTACCACGCGCTTGGAACCCAACGGTCTAGCCATTAGGCTATCGGAGCTCTGTCAATGGAAGTCTTAAATATAATAAAAACAAAAAATGCACCTTGGTAATTATTGATTCAAACACTTTGAAATTTACAGGTCGAATAATTAAACTGACTCAGAATTTTTCTCCCTACATAAATAATCAATATTCGCAAAAGAGAAACATTAAAAAAAAGAAGAAGAAATTTCAAATTAGAAACTAAAAGTATACATTGAAGATTTTCGTTCAGGCTGGGACTCGAACCCAGGGCCACTCGCTTGGAAGCCTAACACTCTAGCCATTAGTCTATGGGAGCTCTGTCGGTGGGAGTTTTAAATATAGTAAAAACAAAAAATGCACCTTGGTAATTGTTTATTTAAACACTTTGAAATCTTCGTGTCGAAAAATTAAACTGACTCAGAATTTTCTTCCCTACATAAATAATCAATAATTGCAAAGGAAAGAAATTGAAAAAAAAAAGAATTTTCAAATTAGAAAAGAAATATATACATTGAAGATATTCGCTCCGGCTGGGACTCGAACCCAGGCCACTCGCTTGGAAGACCAGCGGTCTAGCCAGTAGGCTATCGGAATTCTGTCGAGCGGAGTCTTACTGCCTGACTGATACTGCCTGACTGACTGACTGACTCACTGACTGACTGATACTGACTGACTGACTCACTGACTGACCGAGACTGACTGACTAACTGCCTGACTGACTGAGACTGGACTGACTGACTGACTGACTGACTGACTAACTGACTGACTGAGACTGACTGACTGACTGCTTGACTCTCTGACTGGCTATTTCACTGACTGACTGAATGACTAAATGACTGACTGACACTGACTGACTGACTGCTTGACTACCTGACTGACTGCTTGACTGACTAACTGACTGGACAGGACTGACCGACTGACTGACTGACAGACTGACTGAATAAGGATGACTGACAGACTGACTGAATAAGGCTGACTGACTGACTGACTGACAGACTGACTGAATAAGGCTGACCGACTGACTGACTGCCTGACTGACTGACTGACTGAATGACTGACTGACTGACTGACCGAGACTGACTGACAGACTGACTGAGACTGGACTGGACTGACTGACTGACTGACTGACTGAGACTGACTGACTGCTTTAGTGACTAACTGACTGCACAGGACTGACCGACTGACTGACTGACTGACTGCCTGACTGACTGACTGACTGAATGACTGACTGACTGAGACTAAATGACTGACTGCTTGACTGACTGGCTGAAGGACTAACTGACTGACTGAGTGACTGACTGACTGGACTGACTGACTGAGACTGAATGACTGAGTGCTTGACTGATTGACTGTCAGACTGACTGACTGACTTCGCAAAAGGGAAAAATAAAAAAAAAAGAATTATAAAATTAGAAAAAAATATTTGCATTTAAGATTTCCTTTCCGGCCGGGACTCGAACCCAGTACCACGCGCTAGGAACCCAACGGTCTAGCCATTAGGCTATCGGAGCTCTGTCGATGGAAGTCTTAAATATAATAAAAACAAAAAATGCACCTTGGTAGTTATTGATTCAAACACTTTGAAATTTACAGGTCGAATAATTAAACTGACTCAGAATTTTTCTCCCTACATAAATAATCAATATTCGCAAAAGAGAAAAATTAAAAAAAAAAGAAGAAGAAATTTCAAATTAGAAACTAAAAGTATACATTGAAGATTTTCGTTCAGGCTGGGACTCAACCCAGGGCCACTCGCTTGGAAGCCTAACACTCTAGCCATTAGTCTATGGGAGCTCTGTCGGTGGGAGTTTTAAATATAATAAAAACAAAAAATGCACCTTGGTAATTGTTTATTTAAACACTTTGAAATCTTCGTGTCGAAAAATTAAACTGACTCAGAATTTTCTTCCCTACATAAATAATCAATAATTGCAAAGGAAAGAAATTGAAAAAAAAAAGAATTTTCAAATTAGAAAAGAAATATATACATTGAAGATATTCGCTCCGGCTGGGACTCGAACCCAGGCCACTCGCTTGGAAGACCAGCGGTCTAGCAATTAGGCTATCGGAGTTCTGTCGAGCGGAGTCTTACTGCCTGACTGATACTGCCTGACTGACAGACTGACTCACTGACTGACTGATACTGACTGACTGACTCACTGACTGACCGAGACTGACTGACTAACTGCCTGACTGACTGAGACTGGACTGACTGACTGACTGACTGACTGACTGACTAACTGACTGACTGAGACTGACTGACTGACTGCTTGACTCTCTGACTGGCTATTTCTTTGACTGACTGAATGACTAAATGACTGACTGACACTGACTGACTGACTGCTTGACTACCTGACTGACTGCTTGACTGACTAACTGACTGGACAGGACTGACCGACTGACTGACTGACAGACTGACTGAATAAGGATGACTGACAGACTGACTGAATAAGGCTGACTGACTGACTGACTGACAGACTGACTGAATAAGGCTGACCGACTGACTGACTGCCTGACTGACTGACTGACTGAATGACTGACTGACTGACTGACCGAGACTGACTGACTGACTGACTGAGACTGGACTGGACTGACTGACTGACTGACTGACTGAGACTGACTGACTGCTTTAGTGACTAACTGACTGCACAGGACTGACCGACTGACTGACTGACTGACTGCCTGACTGACTGACTGACTGAATGACTGACTGACTGAGACTAAATGACTGACTGCTTGACTGACTGGCTGAAGGACTAACTGACTGACTGAGTGACTGACTGACTGGACTGACTGACTGAGACTGAATGACTGAGTGCTTGACTGATTGACTGTCAGACTGACTGACTGACTTCGCAAAAGGGAAAAATAAAAAATAAAAAATTATAAAAAAATATTTGCATTTAAGATTTCCTTTCCGGCTGGGATTTGAACCCAGGGCGACACTCATGGAAGCCCAACGCTCTCGCCAATATACTATCGGACCTCTGTTGATCGGTGTCTTAATTATAATAAAAACAAAAAATGCACCTTAGTAATTATTGATCTAAAATCTTTGAAATCCAAAGGTCGAATGATTAAACTGACTCAGAATTTTCTTCCGTACATAAATAATCCATATTTGCAAAAGAAAGAAATTGAAAAAAAAAAAGAATCTTCAAATTAGAAGAGAAATATATACATGGAAGATTTTCGTTCCGGCCGGGACTCGAACCCAGTACCACGCGCTTGGAACCCAACGGTCTAGCCATTAGGCTATCGGAGCTCTGTCGATGGAAGTCTTAAATATAATAAAAACAAAAAATGCACCTTGGTAATTATTGATTCAAACACTTTGAAATTTACAGGTCGAATAATTAAACTGACTCAGAATTTTTCTCCCTACATAAATAATCATCATTCGCAAAAGAGAAACATTAAAAAAAAGAAGAAGAAATTTCAAATTAGAAACTAAAAGTATACATTGAAGATTTTCTTTCAGGCTGGGACTCGAACCCAGGGCCACTCGCTTGGAAGCCTAACACTCTAGCCATTAGTCTATGGGAGCTCTGTCGGTGGGAGTTTTAAATATAGTAAAAACAAAAAATGCACCTTGGTAATTGTTTATTTAAACACTTTGAAATCTTCGTGTCGAAAAATTAAACTGACTCAGAATTTTCTTCCCTACATAAATAATCAAGAATTGCAAAGGAAAGAAATTGAAAAAAAAAAGAATTTTCAAATTAGAAAAGAAATATATACATTGAAGATATTCGCTCCGGCGGGGACTCGAACCCAGGCCACTCGCTTGGAAGACCAGCGGTCTAGCCAGTAGGCTATCGGAGTTCTGTCGAGCGGAGTCTTACTGCCTGACTGATACTGCGTGACTGACTGACTGACTGACTGATACTTACTGACTGACTCACTGACTGACCGAGACTGACTGACTAACTGCCTGACTGACTGAGACTGGACTGGACTGACTGACTGACTGACTGACTGCTTTAGTGACTAACTGACTGCACAGGACTGACCGACTGACTGACTGACTGACTGCCTGACTGACTGACTGACTGAATGACTGACTGACTGAGACTAAATGACTGACTGCTTGACTGACTGGCTGAAGGACTAACTGACTGACTGAGTGACTGACTGACTGGACTGACTGACTGAGACTGAATGACTGAGTGCTTGACTGATTGACTGTCAGACTGACTGACTGACTTCGCAAAAGGGAAAAATAAAAAAAAAAGAATTATAAAATTAGAAAAAAATATTTGCATTTAAGATTTCCTTTCCGGCTGGGATTTGAACCCAGGGCGACACTCATGGAAGCCCAACGCTCTCGCCAATATACTATCGGATCTCTGTTGATCGGTGTCTTAATTATAATAAAAACAAAAAATGCACCTTAGTAATTATTGATCTAAAATCTTTGAAATCTAAAGGTCGAATGATTAAACTGACTCAGAATTTTCTTCCGTACATAAATAATCCATATTTGCAAAAGAAAGAAATTGAAAAAAAAAAGAATCTTCAAATTAGAAGAGAAATATATACATGGAAGCTTTTCGTTCCGGCCGGGACTCGAACCCAGTACCACGCGCTTGGAACCCAGCGGTCTAGCCATTAGGCTATCGGAGCTCTGTCGATGGAAGTCTTAAATATAATAAAAACAAAAAATGCACCTTGGTAATTATTGATTCAAACACTTTGAAATTTACAGGTTGAATAATTAAACTGACTCAGAATTTTTCTCCCTACATAAATAATCAATATTCGCAAAAGAGAAAAATTAAAAAAAAAGAAGAAGACATTTCAAATTAGAAACTAAAAGTATACATTGAAGATTTTCGTTCAGGCTGGGACTCGAACCCAGGGCCACTCGCTTGGAAGCCTAACACTCTAGCCATTAGTCTATGGGAGCTCTGTCGGTGGGAGTTTTAAATATAATAAAAACAAAAAATGCACCTTGGTAATTGTTTATTTAAACACTTTGAAATCTTCGTGTCGAAAAATTAAACTGACTCAGAATTTTCTTCCCTACATAAATAATCAATAATTGCAAAGGAAAGAAATTGAAAAAAAAAAGAATTTTCAAATTAGAAAAGAAATATATACATTGAAGATATTCGCTCCGGCTGGGACTCGAACCCAGGCCACTCGCTTGGAAGACCAGCGGTCTAGCCATTAGGCTATCGGAGTTCTGTCGAGCGGAGTCTTACTGCCTGACTGATATAGCCTGACTGACAGACTGACTCACTGACTGACTGATACTGACTGACTGACTCACTGACTGACCGAGACTGACTGACTAACTGCCTGACTGACTGAGACTGGACTGACTGACTGACTGACTGACTGCTTGACTACCTGACTGACTGCTTGACTGACTAACTGACTGGACAGGACTGACCGACTGACTGACTGACAGACTGACTGAATAAGGATGACTGACAGACTGACTGAATAAGGCTGACTGACTGACTGACTGACAGACTGACTGAATAAGGCTGACCGACTGACTGACTGCCTGACTGACTGACTGACTGAATGACTGACTGACTGACTGACCGAGACTGACTGACTGACTGACTGAGACTGGACTGGACTGACTGACTGACTGACTGACTGCTTTAGTGACTAACTGACTGCACAGGACTGACCGACTGACTGACTGCCTGACTGCCTGACTGAATGACTGACTGACTGAGACTAAATGACTGACTGTTTGACTGACTGGCTGAAGGACTAACTGACTGACTGAGTGACTGACTGACTGGACTGAATGACTGAGACTGAATGACTGAGTGCTTGACTGATTGACTGTCAGACTGACTGACTGACTTCGCAAAAGGGAAAAATAAAAAATAAAAAATTATAAAATTAGAAAAAATTATTTGCATTTAAGATTTCCTTTCCGGCTGGGATTTGAACCCAGGGCGACACTCATGGAAGCCCAACGCTCTCGCCAATATACTATCGGATCTCTGTTGATCGGTGTCTTAATTATAATAAAAACAAAAAATGCACCTTAGTAATTATTGATCTAAAATCTTTGAAATCCAAAGGTCGAATGATTAAACTGACTCAGAATTTTCTTCCGTACATAAATAATCCATATTTGCAAAAGAAAGAAATTGAAAAAAAAAGAATCTTCAAATTAGAAGAGAAATATATACATGGAAGATTTTCGTTCCGGCCGGGACTCGAACCCAGTACCACGCGCTTGGAACCCAACGGTCTAGCCATTAGGCTATCGGAGCTCTGTCGATGGAAGTCTTAAATATAATAAAAACAAAAAATGCACCTTGGTAATTATTGATTCAAACACTTTGAAATTTACAGGTCGAATAATTAAACTGACTCAGAATTTTTCTCCCTACATAAATAATCAATATTCGCAAAAGAGAAACATTAAAAAAAATAAGAAGAAATTTCAAATTAGAAACTAAAAGTATACATTGAAGATTTTCTTTCAGGCTGGGACTCGAACCCAGGGCCACTCGCTTGGAAGCCTAACACTCTAGCCATTAGTCTATGGGAGCTCTGTCGGTGGGAGTTTTAAATATAGTAAAAACAAAAAATGCACCTTGGTAATTGTTTATTTAAACACTTTGAAATCTTCGTGTCGAAAAATTAAACTGACTCAGAATTTTCTTCCCTACATAAATAATCAATAATTGCAAAGGAAAGAAATTGAAAAAAAAAAAGAATTTTCAAATTAGAAAAGAAATATATACATTGAAGATATTCGCTCCGGCTGGGACTCGAACCCAGGCCACTCGCTTGGAAGACCAGCGGTCTAGCCAGTAGGCTATCGGAGTTCTGTCGAGCGGAGTCTTACTGCCTGACTGATACTGCCTGACTGACTGACTGACTCACTGACTGACTGATACTGACTGACTGACTCACTGACTGACCGAGACTGACTGACTAACTGCCTGACTGACTGAGACTGGACTGACTGACTGACTGACTGACTGACTAACTGACTGACTGAGACTGACTGACTGACTGCTTGACTCTCTGACTGGCTATTTCACTGACTGACTGAATGACTAAATGACTGACTGACACTGACTGACTGACTGCTTGACTACCTGACTGACTGCTTGACTGACTAACTGACTGGACAGGACTGACCGACTGACTGACTGACAGACTGACTGAATAAGGATGACTGACAGACTGACTGAATAAGGCTGACTGACTGACTGACTGACAGACTGACTGAATAAGGCTGACCGACTGACTGACTGCCTGACTGACTGACTGACTGAATGACTGACTAACTGACTGACCGAGACTGACTGACTGACTGACTGAGACTGGACTGGACTGACTGACTGACTGACTGACTGAGACTGACTGACTGCTTTTGTGACTAACTGACTGCACAGGACTGACCGACTGACTGACTGACTGACTGCCTGACTGACTGACTGACTGAATGACTGACTGACTGAGACTAAATGACTGACTGCTTGACTGACTGGCTGAAGGACTAACTGACTGACTGAGTGACTGACTGACTGGACTGACTGACTGAGAGTAAATGACTGAGTGCTTGACTGATTGACTGTCAGACTGACTGACTGACTTCGCAAAAGGGAAAAATAAAAAAAAAAGAATTATAAAATTAGAAAAAAATATTTGCATTTAAGATTTCCTTTCCGGCTGGGATTTGAACCCAGGGCGACACTCATGGAAGCCCAACGCTCTCGCCAATATACTATCGGATCTCTGTTGATCGGTGTCTTAATTATAATAAAAACAAAAAATGCACCTTAGTAATTATTGATCTAAAATCTTTGAAATCTAAAGGTCGAATGATTAAACTGACTCAGAATTTTCTTCCGTACATAAATAATCCATATTTGCAAAAGAAAGAAATTGAAAAAAAAAAGAATCTTCAAATTAGAAGAGAAATATATACATGGAAGATTTTCGTTCCGGCCGGGACTCGAACCCAGTACCACGCGCTTGGAACCCAACGGTCTAGCCATTAGGCTATCGGAGCTCTGTCGATGGAAGTCTTAAATATAATAAAAACAAAAAATGCACCTTGGTAATTATTGATTCAAACACTTTGAAATTTACAGGTCGAATAATTAAACTGACTCAGAATTTTTCTCCCTACATAAATAATCAATATTCGCAAAAGAGAAAAATTAAAAAAAAAGAAGAAATTTCAAATTAGAAACTAAAAGTATACATTGAAGATTTTCGTTCAGGCTGGGACTCGAACCCAGGGCCACTCGCTTGGAAGCCTAACACTCTAGCCATTAGTCTATGGGAGCTCTGTCGGTGGGAGTTTTAAATATAATAAAAACAAAAAATGCACCTTGGTAATTGTTTATTTAAACACTTTGAAATCTTCGTGTCGAAAAATTAAACTGACTCAGAATTTTCTTCCCTACATAAATAATCAATAATTGCAAAGGAAAGAAATTGAAAAAAAAAAGAATTTTCAAATTAGAAAAGAAATATATACATTGAAGATATTCGCTCCGGCTGGGACTCGAACCCAGGCCACTCGCTTGGAAGACCAGCGGTCTAGCCATTAGGCTATCGGAGTTCTCTCGAGCGGAGTCTTACTGCCTGACTGATACTGCCTGACTGACAGACTGACTCACTGACTGACTGATACTGACTGACTGACTCACTGACTGACCGAGACTGACTGACTAACTGCCTGACTGACTGAGACTGGACTGACTGACTGACTGACTGACTGACTGACTAACTGACTGACTGAGACTGACTGACTGACTGCTTGACTCTCTGACTGGCTATTTCACTGACTGACTGAATGACTAAATGACTGACTGACACTGACTGACTGACTGCTTGACTACCTGACTGACTGCTTGACTGACTAACTGACTGGACAGGACTGACCGACTGACTGACTGACAGACTGACTGAATAAGGATGACTGACAGACTGACTGAATAAGGCTGACTGACTGACTGACTGACAGACTGACTGAATAAGGCTGACCGACTGACTGACTGCCTGACTGACTGACTGACTGAATGACTGACTAACTGACTGACCGAGACTGACTGACTGACTGAGACTGGACTGGACTGACTGACTGACTGACTGACTGAGACTGACTGACTGCTTTAGTGACTAACTGACTGCACAGGACTGACCGACTGACTGACTGACTGACTGCCTGACTGACTGACTGACTGAATGACTGACTGACTGAGACTAAATGACTGACTGCTTGACTGACTGGCTGAAGGACTAACTGACTGACTGAGTGACTGACTGACTGGACTGACTGACTGAGAGTGAATGACTGAGTGCTTGACTGATTGACTGTCAGACTGACTGACTGACTTCGCAAAAGGGAAAAATAAAAAAAAAAGAATTATAAAATTAGAAAAAAATATTTGCATTTAAGATTTCCTTTCCGGCTGGGATTTGAACCCAGGGCGACACTCATGGAAGCCCAACGCTCTCGCCAATATACTATCGGATCTCTGTTGATCGGTGTCTTAATTATAATAAAAACAAAAAATGCACCTTAGTAATTATTGATCTAAAATCTTTGAAATCTAAAGGTCGAATGATTAAACTGACTCAGAATTTTCTTCCGTGCATAAAAAATCCATATTTGCAAAAGAAAGAAATTGAAAAAAAAAAGAATCTTCAAATTAGAAGAGAAATATATACATGGAAGATTTTCGTTCCGGCCGGGACTCGAACCCAGTACCACGCGCTTGGAACCCAACGGTCTAGCCATTAGGCTATCGGAGCTCTGTCGATGGAAGTCTTAAATATAATAAAAACAAAAAATGCACCTTGGTAATTATTGATTCAAACACTTTGAAATTTACAGGTCGAATAATTAAACTGACTCAGAATTTTTCTCCCTACATAAATAATCAATATTCGCAAAAGAGAAAAATTAAAAAAAAAGAAGAAATTTCAAATTAGAAACTAAAAGTATACATTGAAGATTTTCGTTCAGGCTGGGACTCGAACCCAGGGCCACTCGCTTGGAAGCCTAACACTCTAGCCATTAGTCTATGGGAGCTCTGTCGGTGGGAGTTTTAAATATAATAAAAACAAAAAATGCACCTTGGTAATTGTTTATTTAAACACTTTGAAATCTTCGTGTCGAAAAATTAAACTGACTCAGAATTTTCTTCCCTACATAAATAATCAATAATTGCAAAGGAAAGAAATTGAAAAAAAAAAGAATTTTCAAATTAGAAAAGAAATATATACATTGAAGATATTCGCTCCGGCTGGGACTCGAACCCAGGCCACTCGCTTGGAAGACCAGCGGTCTAGCCATTAGGCTATCGGAGTTCTCTCGAGCGGAGTCTTACTGCCTGACTGATACTGCCTGACTGACAGACTGACTCACTGACTGACTGATACTGACTGACTGACTCACTGACTGACCGAGACTGACTGACTAACTGCCTGACTGACTGAGACTGGACTGACTGACTGACTGACTGACTGACTGACTAACTGACTGACTGAGACTGACTGACTGACTGCTTGACTCTCTGACTGGCTATTTCACTGACTGACTGAATGACTAAATGACTGACTGACACTGACTGACTGAATGACTAAATGACTGACTGACACTGACTGACTGACTGCTTGACTACCTGACTGACTGCTTGACTGACTAACTGACTGGACAGGACTGACCGACTGACTGACTGACAGACTGACTGAATAAGGCTGACTGACTGACTGACTGACAGACTGACTGAATAAGGCTGACCGACTGACTGACTGCCTGACTGACTGACTGACTGAATGACTGACTGACTGACTGACCGAGACTGACTGACTGACTGACTGAGACTGGACTGGACTGACTGACTGACTGACTGACTGAGACTGACTGACTGCTTTAGTGACTAACTGACTGCACAGGACTGACCGACTGACTGACTGACTGACTGCCTGACTGACTGACTGACTGAATGACTGACTGACTGAGACTAAATGACTGACTGCTTGACTGACTGGCTGAAGGACTAACTGACTGACTGAGTGACTGACTGACTGGACTGACTGACTGAGACTGAATGACTGAGTGCTTGACTGACTGACTGTCAGACTGACTGACTGACTTCGCAAAAGGGAAAAATAAAAAAAAAGAATTATAAAATTAGAAAAAAATATTTGCATTTAAGATTTCCTTTCCGGCCGGGACTCGAACCCAGTACCACGCGCTAGGAACCCAACGGTCTAGCCATTAGGCTATCGGAGCTCTGTCGATGGAAGTCTTAAATATAATAAAAACAAAAAATGCACCTTGGTAGTTATTGATTCAAACACTTTGAAATTTACAGGTCGAATAATTAAACTGACTCAGAATTTTTCTCCCTACATAAATAATCAATATTCGCAAAAGAGAAAAATTTAAAAAAAAAAAAAGAAGAAGAAATTTCAAATTAGAAACTAAAAGTATACATTGAAGATTTTCGTTCAGGCTGGGACTCGAACCCAGGGCCACTCGCTTGGAAGCCTAACACTCTGGCCATTAGTCTATGGGAGCTCTGTCGGTGGGAGTTTTAAATATAATAAAAACAAAAAATGCACCTTGGTAATTGTTTATTTAAACACTTTGAAATCTTAGTGTCGAAAAATTAAACTGACTCAGAATTTTCTTCCCTACATAAATAATCAATAATTGCAAAGGAAAGAAATTGAAAAAAAAAAAGAATTTTCAAATTAGAAAAGAAATATATACATTGAAGATATTCGCTCCGGCTGGGACTCGAACCCAGGCCACTCGCTTGGAAGACCAGCGGTCTAGCCATTAGGCTATCGGAGTTCTCTCGAGCGGAGTCTTACTGCCTGACTGATACTGCCTGACTGACAGACTGACTCACTGACTGACTGATACTGACTGACTGACTCACTGACTGACCGAGACTGACTGACTAACTGCCTGACTGACTGAGACTGGACTGACTGACTGACTGACTAACTGACTGACTGAGACTGACTGACTGACTGCTTGACTCTCTGACTGGCTATTTCACTGACTGACTGAATGACTAAATGACTGACTGACACTGACTGACTGACTGCTTGACTGACTAACTGACTGGACAGGACTGACCGACTGACTGACTGACAGACTGACTGAATAAGGATGACTGACAGACTGACTGAATAAGGCTGACTGACTGACTGACTGACAGACTGACTGAATAAGGCTGACCGACTGACTGACTGCCTGACTGACTGACTGACTGAATGACTGACTGACTGACTGACCGAGACTGACTGACTGACTGACTGAGACTGGACTGGACTGACTGACTGACTGACTGACTGAGACTGACTGACTGCTTTAGTGACTAACTGACTGCACAGGACTGACCGACTGACTGACTGACTGACTGCCTGACTGACTGACTGACTGAATGACTGACTGACTGAGACTAAATGACTGACTGCTTGACTGACTGGCTGAAGGACTAACTGACTGGACTGACTGACTGAGACTGAATGACTGAGTGCTTGACTGATTGACTGTCAGACTGACTGACTGACTTCGCAAAAGGGAAAAATAAAAAAAATTATAAAAAAATATTTGCATTTAAGATTTCCTTTCCGGCCGGGACTCGAACCAAGTACCACGCGCTAGGAGCCCAACGGTCTAGTCATTAGGCTATCGGAGCTCTGTCGATGGAAGTCTTAAATATAATAAAAACAAAAAATGCACCTTGGTAATTATTGATTCAAACACTTTGAAATTTACAGGTCGAATAATTAAACTGACTCAGAATTTTTCTCCCTACATAAATAATCAATATTCGCAAAAGAGAAACATTAAAAAAAATAAGAAGAAATTTCAAATTAGAAACTAAAAGTATACATTGAAGATTTTCTTTCAGGCTGGGACTCGAACCCAGGGCCACTCGCTTGGAAGCCTAACACTCTAGCCATTAGTCTATGGGAGCTCTGTCGGTGGGAGTTTTAAATATAGTAAAAACAAAAAATGCACCTTGGTAATTGTTTATTTAAACACTTTGAAATCTTCGTGTCGAAAAATTAAACTGACTCAGAATTTTCTTCCCTACATAAATAATCAATAATTGCAAAGGAAAGAAATTGAAAAAAAAAAGAATTTTCAAATTAGAAAAGAAACATATACATTGAAGATATTCGCTCCGGCTGGGACTCGAACCCAGGCCACTCGCTTGGAAGACCAGCGGTCTAGCCAGTAGGCTATCGGAGTTCTGTCGAGCGGAGTCTTACTGCCTGACTGATACTGCCTGACTGACTGACTGACTCACTGACTGACTGATACTGACTGACTGACTCACTGACTGACCGAGACTGACTGACTAACTGCCTGACTGACTGAGACTGGACTGACTGACTGACTGACTGACTAACTGACTGACTGAGACTGACTGACTGACTGCTTGACTCTCTGACTGGCTATTTCACTGACTGACTGAATGACTAAATGACTGACTGACACTGACTGACTGACTGCTTGACTACCTGACTGACTGCTTGACTGACTAACTGACTGGACAGGACTGACCGACTGACTGACTGACAGACTGACTGAATAAGGATGACTGACAGACTGACTGAATAAGGCTGACTGACTGACTGACTGACAGACTGACTGAATAAGGCTGACCGACTGACTGACTGCCTGACTGACTGACTGACTGAATGACTGACTAACTGACTGACCGAGACTGACTGACTGACTGACTGAGACTGGACTGGACTGACTGACTGACTGACTGACTGAGACTGACTGACTGCTTTTGTGACTAACTGACTGCACAGGACTGACCGACTGACTGACTGACTGACTGCCTGACTGACTGACTGACTGAATGACTGACTGACTGAGACTAAATGACTGACTGCTTGACTGACTGGCTGAAGGACTAACTGACTGACTGAGTGACTGACTGACTGGACTGACTGACTGAGAGTAAATGACTGAGTGCTTGACTGATTGACTGTCAGACTGACTGACTGACTTCGCAAAAGGGAAAAATAAAAAAAAAAGAATTATAAAATTAGAAAAAAATATTTGCATTTAAGATTTCCTTTCCGGCTGGGATTTGAACCCAGGGCGGCACTCATGGAAGCCCAACGCTCTCGCCAATATACTATCGGATCTCTGTTGATCGGTGTCTTAATTATAATAAAAACAAAAAATGCACCTTAGTAATTATTGATCTAAAATCTTTGAAATCTAAAGGTCGAATGATTAAACTGACTCAGAATTTTCTTCCGTACATAAATAATCCATATTTGCAAAAGAAAGAAATTGAAAAAAAAAAGAATCTTCAAATTAGAAGAGAAATATATACATGGAAGATTTTCGTTCCGGCCGGGACTCGAACCCAGTACCACGCGCTTGGAACCCAACGGTCTAGCCATTAGGCTATCGGAGCTCTGTCGATGGAAGTCTTAAATATAATAAAAACAAAAAATGCACCTTGGTAATTATTGATTCAAACACTTTGAAATTTACAGGTCGAATAATTAAACTGACTCAGAATTTTTCTCCCTACATAAATAATCAATATTCGCAAAAGAGAAAAATTAAAAAAAAAGAAGAAATTTCAAATTAGAAACTAAAAGTATACATTGAAGATTTTCGTTCAGGCTGGGACTCGAACCCAGGGCCACTCGCTTGGAAGCCTAACACTCTAGCCATTAGTCTATGGGAGCTTTGTCGGTGGGAGTTTTAAATATAATAAAAACAAAAAATGCACCTTGGTAATTGTTTATTTAAACACTTTGAAATCTTCGTGTCGAAAAATTAAACTGACTCAGAATTTTCTTCCCTACATAAATAATCAATAATTGCAAAGGAAAGAAATTGAAAAAAAAAAGAATTTTCAAATTAGAAAAGAAATATATACATTGAAGATATTCGCTCCGGCTGGGACTCGAACCCAGGCCACTCGCTTGGAAGACCAGCGGTCTAGCCATTAGGCTATCGGAGTTCTCTCGAGCGGAGTCTTACTGCCTGACTGATACTGCCTGACTGACAGACTGACTCACTGACTGACTGATACTGACTGACTGACTCACTGACTGACCGAGACTGACTGACTAACTGCCTGACTGACTGAGACTGGACTGACTGACTGACTGACTGACTGACTGACTAACTGACTGACTGAGACTGACTGACTGACTGCTTGACTCTCTGACTGGCTATTTCACTGACTGACTGAATGACTAAATGACTGACTGACACTGACTGACTGACTGCTTGACTACCTGACTGACTGCTTGACTGACTAACTGACTGGACAGGACTGACCGACTGACTGACTGACAGACTGACTGAATAAGGATGACTGACAGACTGACTGAATAAGGCTGACTGACTGACTGACTGACAGACTGACTGAATAAGGCTGACCGACTGACTGACTGCCTGACTGACTGACTGACTGAATGACTGACTAACTGACTGACCGAGACTGACTGACTGACTGAGACTGGACTGGACTGCCTGACTGACTGACTGACTGAATGACTGACTGACTGAGACTAAATGACTGACTGCTTGACTGACTGGCTGAAGGACTAACTGACTGACTGAGTGACTGACTGACTGGACTGACTGACTGAGACTAAATGACTGACTGCTTGACTGACTGGCTGAAGGACTAACTGACTGACTGAGTGACTGACTGACTGGACTGACTGACTGAGAGTGAATGACTGAGTGCTTGACTGATTGACTGTCAGACTGACTGACTGACTTCGCAAAAGGGAAAAATAAAAAAAAAAGAATTATAAAATTAGAAAAAAATATTTGCATTTAAGATTTCCTTTCCGGCTGGGATTTGAACCCAGGGCGACACTCATGGAAGCCCAACGCTCTCGCCAATATACTATCGGATCTCTGTTGATCGGTGTCTTAATTATAATAAAAACAAAAAATGCACCTTAGTAATTATTGATCTAAAATCTTTGAAATCTAAAGGTCGAATGATTAAACTGACTCAGAATTTTCTTCCGTGCATAAAAAATCCATATTTGCAAAAGAAAGAAATTGAAAAAAAAAAGAATCTTCAAATTAGAAGAGAAATATATACATGGAAGATTTTCGTTCCGGCCGGGACTCGAACCCAGTACCACGCGCTTGGAACCCAACGGTCTAGCCATTAGGCTATCGGAGCTCTGTCGATGGAAGTCTTAAATATAATAAAAACAAAAAATGCACCTTGGTAATTATTGATTCAAACACTTTGAAATTTACAGGTCGAATAATTAAACTGACTCAGAATTTTTCTCCCTACATAAATAATCAATATTCGCAAAAGAGAAAAATTAAAAAAAAAGAAGAAATTTCAAATTAGAAACTAAAAGTATACATTGAAGATTTTCGTTCAGGCTGGGACTCGAACCCAGGGCCACTCGCTTGGAAGCCTAACACTCTAGCCATTAGTCTATGGGAGCTCTGTCGGTGGGAGTTTTAAATATAATAAAAACAAAAAATGCACCTTGGTAATTGTTTATTTAAACACTTTGAAATCTTCGTGTCGAAAAATTAAACTGACTCAGAATTTTCTTCCCTACATAAATAATCAATAATTGCAAAGGAAAGAAATTGAAAAAAAAAAGAATTTTCAAATTAGAAAAGAAATATATACATTGAAGATATTCGCTCCGGCTGGGACTCGAACCCAGGCCACTCGCTTGGAAGACCAGCGGTCTAGCCATTAGGCTATCGGAGTTCTCTCGAGCGGAGTCTTACTGCCTGACTGATACTGCCTGACTGACAGACTGACTCACTGACTGACTGATACTGACTGACTGACTCACTGACTGACCGAGACTGACTGACTAACTGCCTGACTGACTGAGACTGGACTGACTGACTGACTGACTGACTGACTGACTAACTGACTGACTGAGACTGACTGACTGACTGCTTGACTCTCTGACTGGCTATTTCACTGACTGACTGAATGACTAAATGACTGACTGACACTGACTGACTGAATGACTAAATGACTGACTGACACTGACTGACTGACTGCTTGACTACCTGACTGACTGCTTGACTGACTAACTGACTGGACAGGACTGACCGACTGACTGACTGACAGACTGACTGAATAAGGCTGACTGACTGACTGACTGACAGACTGACTGAATAAGGCTGACCGACTGACTGACTGCCTGACTGACTGACTGACTGAATGACTGACTGACTGACTGACCGAGACTGACTGACTGACTGACTGAGACTGGACTGGACTGACTGACTGACTGACTGACTGAGACTGACTGACTGCTTTAGTGACTAACTGACTGCACAGGACTGACCGACTGACTGACTGACTGACTGCCTGACTGAATGACTGACTGAATGACTGACTGACTGAGACTAAATGACTGACTGCTTGACTGACTGGCTGAAGGACTAACTGACTGACTGAGTGACTGACTGACTGGACTGACTGACTGAGACTGAATGACTGAGTGCTTGACTGACTGACTGTCAGACTGACTGACTGACTTCGCAAAAGGGAAAAATAAAAAAAAAAGAATTATAAAATTAGAAAAAAATATTTGCATTTAAGATTTCCTTTCCGGCCGGGACTCGAACCCAGTACCACGCGCTAGGAACCCAACGGTCTAGCCATTAGGCTATCGGAGCTCTGTCGATGGAAGTCTTAAATATAATAAAAACAAAAAATGCACCTTGGTAGTTATTGATTCAAACACTTTGAAATTTACAGGTCGAATAATTAAACTGACTCAGAATTTTTCTCCCTACATAAATAATCAATATTCGCAAAAGAGAAAAATTTAAAAAAAAAAAAAAGAAGAAGAAATTTCAAATTAGAAACTAAAAGTATACATTGAAGATTTTCGTTCAGGCTGGGACTCGAACCCAGGGCCAATCGCTTGGAAGCCTAACACTCTGGCCATTAGTCTATGGGAGCTCTGTCGGTGGGAGTTTTAAATATAATAAAAACAAAAAATGCACCTTGGTAATTGTTTATTTAAACACTTTGAAATCTTCGTGTCGAAAAATTAAACTGACTCAGAATTTTCTTCCCTACATAAATAATCAATAATTGCAAAGGAAAGAAATTGAAAAAAAAAAGAATTTTCAAATTAGAAAAGAAATATATACATTGAAGATATTCGCTCCGGCTGGGACTCGAACCCAGGCCACTCGCTTGGAAGACCAGCGGTCTAGCCATTAGGCTATCGGAGTTCTCTCGAGCGGAGTCTTACTGCCTGACTGATACTGCCTGACTGACAGACTGACTCACTGACTGACTGATACTGACTGACTGACTCACTGACTGACCGAGACTGACTGACTAACTGCCTGACTGACTGAGACTGGACTGACTGACTGACTGACTAACTGACTGACTGAGACTGACTGACTGACTGCTTGACTCTCTGACTGGCTATTTCACTGACTGACTGAATGACTAAATGACTGACTGACACTGACTGACTGACTGCTTGACTGACTAACTGACTGGACAGGACTGACCGACTGACTGACTGACAGACTGACTGAATAAGGATGACTGACAGACTGACTGAATAAGGCTGACTGACTGACTGACTGACAGACTGACTGAATAAGGCTGACCGACTGACTGACTGCCTGACTGACTGACTGACTGAATGACTGACTGACTGACTGACCGAGACTGACTGACTGACTGACTGAGACTGGACTGGACTGACTGACTGACTGACTGACTGAGACTGACTGACTGCTTTAGTGACTAACTGACTGCACAGGACTGACCGACTGACTGACTGACTGACTGCCTGACTGACTGACTGACTGAATGACTGACTGACTGAGACTAAATGACTGACTGCTTGACTGACTGGCTGAAGGACTAACTGACTGACTGAGTGACTGACTGACTGGACTGACTGACTGAGACTGAATGACTGAGTGCTTGACTGATTGACTGTCAGACTGACTGACTGACTTCGCAAATGGGAAAAATAAAAAAAAAAAGAATTATAAAATTAGAAAAAAATATTTGCATTTAAGATTTCCTTTCCGGCTGGGATTTGAACCCAGGGCGACACTCATGGAAGCCCAACGCTCTCGCCAATATACTATCGGATCTCTGTTGATCGGTGTCTTAATTATAATAAAAACAAAAAATGCACCTTAGTAATTATTGATCTAAAATCTTTGAAATCTAAAGGTCGAATGATTAAACTGACTCAGAATTTTCTTCCCTACATAAATAATCAATAATTGCAAAGGAAAGAAATTGAAAAAAAAAAGAATTTTCAAATTAGAAAAGAAATATATACATTGAAGATATTCGCTCCGGCTGGGACTCGAACCCAGGCCACTCGCTTGGAAGACCAGCTGTCTAGCCATTAGGCTATCGGAGTTCTGTCGAGCGGAGTCTTACTGCCTGACTGATACTGCCTGACTGACAGACTGACTCACTGACTGACTGATACTGACTGACTGACTCACTGACTGACCGAGACTGACTGACTAACTGCCTGACTGACTGAGACTGGACTGACTGACTGACTGACTGACTGACTGACTAACTGACTGACTGAGACTGACTGACTGACTGCTTGACTCTCTGACTGGCTATTTCACTGACTGACTGAATGATTAAATGACTGACTGACACTGACTGACTGACTGCTTGACTACCTGACTGACTGCTTGACTGACTAACTGACTGGACAGGACTGACCGACTGACTGACTGACAGACTGACTGAATAAGGATGACTGACAGACTGACTGAATAAGGCTGACTGACTGACTGACTGACAGACTGACTGAATAAGGCTGACCGACTGACTGACTGCCTGACTGACTGACTGACTGAATGACTGACTGACTGACTGACCGAGACTGACTGACTGACTGACTGAGACTGGACTGGACTGACTGACTGACTGACTGACTGACTGAGACTGACTGACTGCTTTAGTGACTAACTGACTGCACAGGAATGACCGACTGACTGACTGACTGACTGCCTGACTGACTGACTGACTGAATGACTGACTGACTGAGACTAAATGACTGACTGCTTGACTGACTGGCTGAAGGACTAACTGACTGACTGAGTGACTGACTGACTGGACTGACTGACTGAGACTGAATGACTGAGTACTTGACTGATTGACTGTCAGACTGACTGACTGACTTCGCAAAAGGGAAAAATAAAAAAAAAAGAATTCTAAAATTAGAAAAAAAAAATATTTGCATTTAAGATTTCCTTTCCGGCCGGGACTCGAACCCAGTACCACGCGCTTGGAACCCAACGGTCTAGCCATTAGGCTATCGGAGCTCTGTCGATGGAAGTCTTAAATATAATAAAAACAAAAAATGCACCTTGGTAATTATTGATTCAAACACTTTGAAATTTACAGGTCGAATAATTAAACTGACTCAGAATTTTTCTCCCTACATAAATAATCAATATTCGCAAAAGAGAAAAATTAAAAAAAAAAGAAGAAGAAATTTCAAATTAGAAACTAAAAGTATACATTGAAGATTTTCGTTCAGGCTGGGACTCGAACCCAGGGCCACTCGCTTGGAAGCCTAACACTCTAGCCATTAGTCTATGGGAGCTCTGTCGGTGGGAGTTTTAAATATAATAAAAACAAAAAATGCACCTTGGTAATTGTTTATTTAAACACTTTGAAATCTTCGTGTCGAAAAATTAAACTGACTCAGAATTTTCTTCCCTACATAAATAATCAATAATTGCAAAGGAAAGAAATTGAAAAAAAAAAGAATTTTCAAATTAGAAAAGAAATATATACATTGAAGATATTCGCTCCGGCTGGGACTCGAACCCAGGCCACTCGCTTGGAAGACCAGCGGTCTAGCCATTAGGCTATCGGAGTTCTGTCGAGCGGAGTCTTACTGCCTGACTGATACTGCCTGACTGACAGACTGACTCACTGACTGACTGATACTGACTGACTGACTCACTGACTGACCGAGACTGACTGACTAACTGCCTGACTGACTGAGACTGGACTGACTGACTGACTGACTAACTGACTGACTGAGACTGACTGACTGACTGCTTGACTCTCTGACTGGCTATTTCACTGACTGACTGAATGACTAAATGACTGACTGACACTGACTGACTGACTGCTTGACTACCTGACTGACTGCTTGACTGACTAACTGACTGGACAGGACTGACCGACTGACTGACTGACAGACTGACTGAATAAGGATGACTGACAGACTGACTGAATAAGGCTGACTGACTGACTGACTGACAGACTGACTGAATAAGGCTGACCGACTGACTGACTGCCTGACTGACTGACTGACTGACTGACTGCCTGACTGACTGACTGACTGAATGACTGACTGACTGAGACTAAATGACTGACTGCTTGACTGACTGGCTGAAGGACTAACTGACTGACTGAGTGACTGACTGACTGGACTGACTGACTGAGACTGAATGACTGAGTGCTTGACTGATTGACTGTCAGACTGACTGACTGACTTCGCAAAAGGGAAAAATAAAAAAAAAAAAGAATTATAAAATTAGAAAAAAATATTTGCATTTAAGATTTCCTTTCCGGCTGGGATTTGAACCCAGGGCGACACTCATGGAAGCCCAACGCTCTCGCCAATATACTATCGGATCTCTGTTGATCGGTGTCTTAATTATAATAAAAACAAAAAATGCACCTTAGTAATTATTGATCTAAAATCTTTGAAATCTAAAGGTCGAATGATTAAACTGACTCAGAATTTTCTTCCGTACATAAATAATCCATATTTGCAAAAGAAAGAAATTGAAAAAAAAAAAGAATCTTCAAATTAGAAGAGACATATATACATGGAAGATTTTCGTTCCGGCCGGGACTCGAACCCAGTACCACGCGCTTGGAACCCAACGGTCTAGCCATTAGGCTATCGGAGCTCTGTCGATGGAAGTCTTAAATATAATAAAAACAAAAAATGCACCTTGGTAATTATTGATTCAAACACTTTGAAATTTACAGGTCGAATAATTAAACTGACTCAGAATTTTTCTCCCTACATAAATAATCAATATTCGCAAAAGAGAAAAATTAAAAAAAAAAGAAGAAGAAATTTCAAATTAGAAACTAAAAGTATACATTGAAGATTTTCGTTCAGGCTGGGACTCGAACCCAGGGCCACTCGCTTGGAAGCCTAACACTCTAGCCATTAGTCTATGGGAGCTCTGTCGGTGGGAGTTTTAAATATAATAAAAACAAAAAATGCACCTTGGTAATTGTTTATTTAAACACTTTGAAATCTTCGTGTCGAAAAATTAAACTGACTCAGAATTTTCTTCCCTACATAAATAATCAATAATTGCAAAGGAAAGAAATTGAAAAAAAAAAGAATTTTCAAATTAGAAAAGAAATATATACATTGAAGATATTCGCTCCGGCTGGGACTCGAACCCAGGCCACTCGCTTGGAAGACCAGCGGTCTAGCCATTAGGCTATCGGAGTTCTGTCGAGCGGAGTCTTACTGCCTGACTGATACTGCCTGACTGACAGACTGACTCACTGACTGACTGACTCACTGACTGACCGAGACTGACTGACTAACTGCCTGACTGACTGAGACTGGACTGACTGACTGACTGACTGACTAACTGACTGACTGAGACTGACTGACTGACTGCTTGACTCTCTGACTGGCTATTTCACTGACTGACTGAATGACTAAATGACTGACTGACACTGACTGACTGACTGCTTGACTACCTGACTGACTGCTTGACTGACTAACTGACTGGACAGGACTGACCGACTGACTGACTGACAGACTGACTGAATAAGGATGACTGACAGACTGACTGAATAAGGCTGACTGACTGACTGACTGACTGAATAAGGCTGACCGACTGACTGACTGCCTGACTGACTGACTGACTGAATGACTGACTGACTGACTGACCGAGACTGACTGACTGACTGACTGAGACTGGACTGGACTGACTGACTGACTGACTGACTGAGACTGACTGACTGCTTTAGTGACTAACTGACTGCACAGGACTGACCGACTGACTGACTGACTGACTGCCTGACTGACTGACTGACTGAATGACTGACTGACTGAGACTAAATGACTGACTGCTTGACTGACTGGCTGAAGGACTAACTGACTGACTGAGTGACTGACTGACTGGACTGACTGACTGAGTGACTGACTGACTGGACTGACTGACTGAGACTGAATGACTGAGTGCTTGACTGATTGACTGTCAGACTGACTGACTGACTTCGCAAAAGGGAAAAATAAAAAAAAAAGAATTATAAAATTAGAAAAAAATATTTGCATTTAAGATTTCCTTTCCGGCTGGGATTTGAACCCAGGGCGACACAAATTGAAGCCCAACGCTCTCGCCAATATACTATCGGATCTCTGGTGATCGGTGTCTTAATTATAATAAAAACAAAAAATGCACCTTAGTAATTATTGATCTAAAATCTTTGAAATCTAAAGGTCGAATGATTAAACTGACTCAGAATTTTCTTCCGTACATAAATAATCCATATTTGCAAAAGAAAGAAATTGAAAAAAAAAAGAATCTTCAAATTAGAAGAGAAATATATACATGGAAGATTTTCGTTCCGGCCGGGACTCGAACCCAGTACCACGCGCTTGGAACCCAACGGTCTAGCCATTAGGCTATCGGAGCTCTGTCGATGGAAGTCTTAAATATAATAAACACAAAAAATGCACCTTGGTAATTATTGATTCAAACACTTTGAAATTTACAGGTCGAATAATTAAACTGACTCAGAATTTTTCTCCCTACATAAATAATCAATATTCGCAAAAGAGAAAAATTAAAAAAAAAAGAAGAAGAAATTTCAAATTAGAAACTAAAAGTATACATTGAAGATTTTCGTTCATGCTGGGACTCGAACCCAGGGCCACTCGCTTGGAAGCCTAACACTCTAGCCATTAGTCTATGGGAGCTCTGTCGGTGGGAGTTTTAAATATAATAAAAACAAAAAATGCACCTTGGTAATTGTTTATTTAAACACTTTGAAATCTTCGTGTCGAAAAATTAAACTGACTCAGAATTTTCTTCCCTACATAAATAATCAATAATTGCAAAGGAAAGAAATTGAAAAAAAAAAAGAATTTTCAAATTAGAAAAGAAATATATACATTGAAGATATTCGCTCCGGCTGGGACTCGAACCCAGGCCACTCGCTTGGAAGACCAGCGGTCTAGCCATTAGGCTATCGGAGTTCCGTCGAGCGGAGTCTTACTGCCTGACTGATACTGCCTGACTGACAGACTGACTCACTGACTGACTGATACTAACTGACTGACTCACTGACTGACCGAGACTGACTGACTAACTGCCTGACTGACTGAGACTGGACTGACTGACTGACTGACTAACTGACTGACTAACTGACTGACTGAGACTGACTGACTGACTGCTTGACTCTCTGACTGGCTATTTCACTGACTGACTGAATGACTAAATGACTGACTGACACTGACTGACTGACTGCTTGACTACCTGACTGAATGACTAAATGACTGACTGACACTGACTGACTGACTGCTTGACTACCTGACTGACTGCTTGACTGACTAACTGACTGGACAGGACTGACCGACTGACTGACTGACAGACTGACTGAATAAGGATGACTGACAGACTGACTGAATAAGGCTGACTGACTGACTGACTGACAGACTGACTGAATAAGGCTGACCGACTGACTGACTGCCTGACTGACTGACTGACTGAATGACTGACTGACTGACTGACCGAGACTGACTGACTGACTGACTGAGACTGGACTGGACTGACTGACTGACTGAGACTGACTGACTGCTTTAGTGACTAACTGACTGCACAGGACTGACCGACTGACTGACTGACTGCCTGACTGACTGACTGACTGAATGACTGACTGACTGAGACTAAATGACTGACTGCTTGACTGACTGGCTGAAGGACTAACTGACTGACTGAGTGACTGACTGACTGGACTGACTGACTGAGACTGAATGACTGAGTGCTTGACTGATTGACTGTCAGACTGACTGACTGACTTCGCAAAAGGGAAAAATAAAAAAAAAAGAATTATAAAATTAGAAAAAAATATTTGCATTTAAGATTTCCTTTCCGGCTGGGATTTGAACCCAGGGCGACACTCATGGAAGCCCAACGCTCTCGCCAATATACTATCGGATCTCTGTTGATCGGTGTCTTAATTATAATAAAAACAAAAAATGCACCTTAGTAATTATTGATCTAAAATCTTTGAAATCTAAAGGTCGAATGATTAAACTGACTCAGAATTTTCTTCCGTACATAAATAATCCATATTTGCAAAAGAAAGAAATTGAAAAAAAAAAGAATCTTCAAATTAGAAGAGAAATATATACATGGAAGATTTTCGTTCCGGCCGGGACTCGAACCCAGTACCACGCGCTTGGAACCCAACGGTCTAGCCATTAGGCTATTGGAGCTCTGTCGATGGAAGTCTTAAATATAATAAAAACAAAAAATGCACCTTGGTAATTATTGATTCAAACACTTTGAAATTTACAGGTCGAATAATTAAACTGACTCAGAATTTTTCTCCCTACATAAATAATCAATATTCGCAAAAGAGAAAAATTAAAAAAAAAAAGAAGAAGAAATTTCAAATTAGAAACTAAAAGTATACATTGAAGATTTTCGTTCAGGCTGGGACTCGAACCCAGGGCCACTCGCTTGGAAGCCTAACACTCTAGCCATTAGTCTATGGGAGTTCTGTCGGTGGGAGTTTTAAATATAATAAAAACAAAAAATGCACCTTGGTAATTGTTTATTTAAACACTTTGAAATCTTCGTGTCGAAAAATTAAACTGACTCAGAATTTTCTTCCCTACATAAATAATCAATAATTGCAAAGGAAAGAAATTGAAAAAAAAAAGAATTTTCAAATTAGAAAAGAAATATATACATTGAAGATATTCGCTCCGGCTGGGACTCGAACCCAGGCCACTCGCTTGGAAGACCAGCGGTCTAGCCATTAGGCTATCGGAGTTCTGTCGAGCGGAGTCTTACTGCCTGACTGATACTGCCTGACTGACAGACTGACTCACTGACTGACTGATACTGACTGACTGACTCACTGACTGACCGAGACTGACTGACTAACTGCCTGACTGACTGAGACTGGACTGACTGACTGACTGACTGACTGACTGACTAACTGACTGACTGAGACTGACTGACTGACTGCTTGACTCTCTGACTGGCTATTTCACTGACTGACTGAATGACTAAATGACTGACTGACACTGACTGACTGACTGCTTGACTACCTGACTGACTGCTTGACTGACTAACTGACTGGACAGGACTGACCGACTGACTGACTGACAGACTGACTGAATAAGGATGACTGACAGACTGACTGAATAAGGCTGACTGACTGACAGACTGATTGAATAAGGCTGACCGACTGACTGACTGCCTGACTGACTGACTGACTGAATGACTGACTGACTGACTGACCGAGACTGACTGACTGACCGAGACTGACTGACTGACTGACTGAGACTGGACTGGACTGACTGACTGACTGACTGACTGAGACTGACTGACTGCTTTAGTGACTAACTGACTGCACAGGACTGACCGACCGACTGACTGACTGACTGCCTGACTGACTGACTGACTGAATGACTGACTGACTGAGACTAAATGACTAACTGCTTGACTGACTGGCTGAAGGACTAACTGACTGACTGAGTGACTGACTGACTGGACTGACTGACTGAGACTGAATGACTGAGTGCTTGACTGATTGACTGTCAGACTGACTGACTGACTTCGCAAAAGGGAAAAATAAAAAAAAAAAGAATTATAAAATTAGAAAAAAATATTTGCATTTAAGATTTCCTTTCCGGCTGGGATTTGAACCCAGGGCGACACTCATGGAAGCCCAACGCTCGCGCCAATATACTATCGGATCTCTGTTGATCGGTGTCTTAATTATAATAAAAACAAAAAATGCACCTTAGTAATTATTGATCTAAAATCTTTGAAATCTAAAGGTCGAATGATTAAACTGACTCAGAATTTTCTTCCGTACATAAATAATCCATATTTGCAAAAGAAAGAAATTGAAAAAAAAAGAATCTTCAAATTAGAAGAGAAATATATACATGGAAGATTTTCGCTCCGGCTGGGACTCGAACCCAGGCCACTCGCTTGGAAGACCAGCGGTCTAGCCATTAGGCTATCGGAGTTCTGTCGAGCGGAGTCTTACTGCCTGACTGATACTGCCTGACTGACAGACTGACTCACTGACTGACTGATACTGACTGACTGACTGAGACTGGACTGACTGACTGACTGACTGACTGACTAACTGACTGACTGAGACTGACTGACTGACTGCTTGACTCTCTGACTGGCTATTTCGCTGACTGACTGAATGACTAAATGACTGACTGACACTGACTGACTGACTGCTTGACTACCTGACTGACTGCTTGACTGACTAACTGACTGGACAGGACTGACCGACTGACTGACTGACAGACTGACTGAATAAGGATGACTGACAGACTGACTGAATAAGGCTGACTGACTGACTGACTGACAGATTGACTGAATAAGGCTGACCGACTGACTGGCTGCCTGACTGACTGACTGACTGAATGACTGACTGACTGACTGACCGAGACTGACTGACTGACTGACTGAGACTGGACTGGACTGACTGACTGACTGACTGACTGAGACTGACTGACTGCTTTAGTGACTAACTGACTGCACAGGACTGACCGACTGACTGACTGACTGACTGCCTGACTGACTGACTGACTGAATGACTGACTGACTGAGACTAAATGACTGACTGCTTGACTGACTGGCTGAAGGACTAACTGACTGACTGAGTGACTGACTGACTGGACTGACTGACTGAGACTGAATGACTGAGTGCTTGACTGATTGACTGTCATACTGACTGACTGACTTCGCAAAAGGGAAAAATAAAAAAAAAGAATTATAAAATTAGAAAAAAATATTTGCATTTAAGATTTCCTTTCCGGCCGGGACTCGAACCCAGTACCACGGGCTAGGAACCCAACGGTCTAGCCATTAGGCTATCGGAGCTCTGTCGATGGAAGTCTTAAATATAATAAAAACAAAAAATGCACCTTGGTAATTATTGATTCAAATACTTTGAAATTTACAGGTCGAATAATTAAACTGACTCAGAATTTTTCTCCCTACATAAATAATCAATATTCGCAAAAGAGAAAAATTAAAAAAAAAGAAGAAGAAATTTCAAATTAGAAACTAAAAGTATACATTGAAGATTTTCGTTCAGGCTGGGACTCGAACCCAGGGCCACTCGCTTGGAAGCCTTACACTCTAGCCATTAGTCTATGGGAGCTCTGTCGGTGGGAGTTTTAAATATAATAAAAACAAAAAATGCACCTTGGTAATTGTTTATTTAAACACTTTGAAATCTTCGTGTCGAAAAATTAAACTGACTCAGAATTTTCTTCCCTACATAAATAATCAATAATTGCAAAGGAAAGAAATTGAAAAAAAAAAGAATTTTCAAATTAGAAAAGAAATATATACATTGAAGATATTCGCTCCGGCTGGGACTCGAACCCAGGCCACTCGCTTGGAAGACCAGCGGTCTAGCCATTAGGCTATCGGAGTTCTGTCGAGCGGAGTCTTACTGCCTGACTGATACTGCCTGACTGACAGACTGACTCACTGACTGACTGATACTGACTGACTGACTGAGACTGGACTGACTGACTGACTGACTGACTGACTAACTGACTGACTGAGACTGACTGACTGACTGCTTGACTGACTGGCTGAAGGACTAACTGACTGACTGAGTGACTGACTGACTGGACTGACTGACTGAGACTGAATGACTGAGTGCTTGACTGATTGACTGTCAGACTGACTGACTGACTTCGCAAAAGGGAAAAATAAAAAAAAAGAATTATAAAATTAGAAAACAATATTTGCATTTAAGATTTCCTTTCCGGCTGGGATTTGAACCCAGGGCGACACTCATGGAAGCCCAACGCTCTCGCCAATATACTATCGGATCTCTGTTGATCGGTGTCTTAATTATAATAAAAACAAAAAATGCACCTTAGTAATTATTGATCTAAAATCTTTGAAATCTAAAGGTCGAATGATTAAACTGACTCAGAATTTTCTTCCGTACATAAATAATCCATATTTGCAAAAGAAAGAAATTGAAAAAAAAAGAATCTTCAAATTAGAAGAGAAATATATACATGGAAGATTTTCGTTCCGGCCGGGACTCGAACCCAGTCCTACGCGCTTGGAACCCAACGTTCTAGCCATTAGGCTATCGGAGCTCTGTCGATGGAAGTCTTAAATATAATAAAAACAAAAAATGCACCTTGGTAATTATTGATTCAAACACTTTGAAATTTACAGGTCGAATAATTAAACTGACTCAGAATTTTTCTCCCTACATAAATAATCAATATTCGCAAAAGAGAAAAATTAAAAAAAAAAGAAGAAGAAATTTCAAATTAGAAACTAAAAGTATACATTGAAGATTTTCGTTCAGGCTGGGACTCGAACCCAGGGCCACTCGCTTGGAAGCCTAACACTCTAGCCATTAGTCTATGGGAGCTCTGTCGGTGGGAGTTTTAAATATAATAAAAACAAAAAATGCACCTTGGTAATTGTTTATTTAAACACTTTGAAATCTTCGTGTCGAAAAATTAAACTGACTCAGAATTTTCTTCCCTACATAAATAATCAATAATTGCAAAGGAAAGAAATTGAAAAAAAAAAAGAATTTTCAAATTAGAAAAGAAATATATACATTGAAGATATTCGCTCCGGCTGGGACTCGAACCCAGGCCACTCGCTTGGAAGACCAGCGGTCTAGCCATTAGGCTATCGGAGTTCTGTCGAGCGGAGTCTTACTGCCTGACTGATACTGCCTGACTGACAGACTGACTCACTGACTGACTGATACTGACTGACTGACTGAGACTGGACTGACTGACTGACTGACTGACTGACTGACTAACTGACTGACTGAGACTGACTGACTGACTGCTTGACTCTCTGACTGGCTATTTCGCTGACTGACTGAATGACTAAATGACTGACTGACACTGACTGACTGACTGCTTGACTACCTGACTGACTGCTTGACTGACTAACTGACTGGACAGGACTGACCGACTGACTGACTGACAGACTGACTGAATAAGGATGACTGACAGACTGACTGAATAAGGCTGACTGACTGACAGACTGACTGAATAAGGCTGACCGACTGACTGACTGCCTGACTGACTGACTGACTGAATGACTGACTGACTGACTGACCGAGACTGACTGACTGACTGACTGAGACTGGACTGGACTGACTGACTGACTGACTGACTGAGACTGACTGACTGCTTTAGTGACTAACTGACTGCACAGGACTGACCGACTGACTGACTGACTGACTGCCTGACTGACTGACTGACTGAATGACTGACTGACTGAGACTAAATGACTGACTGCTTGACTGACTGGCTGAAGGACTAACTGACTGACTGAGTGACTGACTGACTGGACTGACTGACTGAGACTGAATGACTGAGTGCTTGACTGATTGACTGTCATACTGACTGACTGACTTCGCAAAAGGGAAAAATAAAAAAAAAGAATTATAAAATTAGAAAAAAATATTTGCATTTAAGATTTCCTTTCCGGCCGGGACTCGAACCCAGTACCACGGGCTAGGAACCCAACGGTCTAGCCATTAGGCTATCGGAGCTCTGTCGATGGAAGTCTTAAATATAATAAAAACAAAAAATGCACCTTGGTAATTATTGATTCAAATACTTTGAAATTTACAGGTCGAATAATTAAACTGACTCAGAATTTTTCTCCCTACATAAATAATCAATATTCGCAAAAGAGAAAAATTAAAAAAAAAAGAAGAAGAAATTTCAAATTAGAAACTAAAAGTATACATTGAAGATTTTCGTTCAGGCTGGGACTCGAACCCAGGGCCACTCGCTTGGAAGCCTTACACTCTAGCCATTAGTCTATGGGAGCTCAGTCGGTGGGAGTTTTAAATATAATAAAAACAAAAAATGCACCTTGGTAATTGTTTATTTAAACACTTTGAAATCTTCGTGTCGAAAAATTAAACTGACTCAGAATTTTCTTCCCTACATAAATAATCAATAATTGCAAAGGAAAGAAATTGAAAAAAAAAGAATTTTCAAATTAGAAAAGAAATATATACATTGAAGATATTCGCTCCGGCTGGGACTCGAACCCAGGCCACTCGCTTGGAAGACCAGCGGTCTAGCCATTAGGCTATCGGAGTTCTGTCGAGCGGAGTCTTACTGCCTGACTGACAGACTGACTCACTGACTGACTGATACTGACTGACTGACTCACTGACTGACCGAGACTGACTGACTAACTGTCTGACTGACTGAGACTGGACTGACTGACTGACTGACTGACTGACTGACTAACTGACTGACTGAGACTGACTGACTGACTGCTTGACTCTCTGACTGGCTATTTCACTGACTGACTGAATGACTAAATGACTGACTGACACTGACTGACTGACTGCTTGACTACCTGACTGACTGCTTGACTGACTAACTGACTGGACAGGACTGACCGACTGACTGACTGACAGACTGACTGAATAAGGATGACTGACAGACTGACTGAATAAGGCTGACTGACTGACTGACTGACAGACTGACTGAATAAGGCTGACCGACTGACTGACTGCCTGACTGACTGACTGACTGAATGACTGACTGACTGACTGACCGAGACTGACTGACTGACTGAGACTGGACTGGACTGACTGACTGACTGACTGACTGAGACTGACTGACTGCTTTAGTGACTAACTGACTGCACAGGACTGACCGACTGACTGACTGACTGACTGCCTGACTGACTGACTGACTGAATGACTGACTGACTGAGACTAAATGACTGACTGCTTGACTGACTGGCTGAAGGACTAACTGACTGACTGAGTGACTGACTGACTGGACTGACTGACTGAGACTGAATGACTGAGTGCTTGACTGATTGACTGTCAGACTGACTGACTGACTTCGCAAAAGGGAAAAATAAAAAAAAGAATTATAAAATTAGAAAAAAATATTTGCATTTAAGATTTCCTTTCCGGCTGGGATTTGAACCCAGGGCGACACTCAAGGAAGCCCAACGCTCTCGCCAATATACTATCGGATCTCTGTTGATCGGTGTCTTAATTATAATAAAAACAAAAAATGCACCTTAGTAATTATTGATCTAAAATCTTTGAAATCTAAAGGTCGAATGATTAAACTGACTCAGAATTTTCTTCCGTACATAAATAATCCATATTTGCAAAAGAAAGAAATTGAAAAAAAAAGAATCTTCAAATTAGAAGAGAAATATATACATGGAAGATTTTCGTTCCGGCCGGGACTCGAACCCAGTACCTCGCGCTTGGAACCCAACGGTCTAGCCATTAGGCTATCGGAGCTCTGTCGATGGAAGTCTTAAATATAATAAAAACAAAAAATGCACCTTGGTAATTATTGATTCAAACACTTTGAAATTTACAGGTCGAATAATTAAACTGACTCAGAATTTTTCTCCCTACATAAATAATCAATATTCGCAAAAGAGAAAAATTAAAAAAAAAAGAAGAAGAAATTTCAAATTAGAAACTAAAAGTATACATTGAAGATTTTCGTTCAGGCTGGGACTCGAACCCAGGGCCACTCGCTTGGAAGCCTAACACTCTAGCCATTAGTCTATGGGAGCACTGTCGGTGGGAGTTTTAAATATAATAAAAACAAAAAATGCACCTTGGTAATTGTTTATTTAAACACTTTGAAATCTTCGTGTCGAAAAATTAAACTGACTCAGAATTTTCTTCCCTACATAAATAATCAATAATTGCAAAGGAAAGAAATTGAAAAAAAACGAATTTTCAAATTAGGAAAGAAATATATACATTGAAGATATTCGCTCCGGCTGGGACTCGAACCCAGGCCCCTCGCTTGGAAGACCAGCGGTCTAGCCTTTAGGCTATCGGAGTTCTGTCGAGCGGAGTCTTACTGCCTGACTGATACTGCCTGACTGACAGACTGACTCACTGACTGACTGATAATGACTGACTGACTCACTGACTGACCGAGACTGACTGACTAACTGCCTGACTGACTGAGACTGGACTGACTGACTGACTGACTGACTAACTGACTGACTGAGACTGACTGACTGACTGCTTGACTACCTGACTGACTGCTTGACTGACTAACTGACTGGACAGGACTGACCGACTGACTGACTGACAGACTGACTGAATAAGGATGACTGACAGACTGACTGAATAAGGCTGACTGACTGACTGACTGACAGACTGACTGAATAAGGCTGACCGACTGACTGACTGCCTGACTGACTGACTGACTGAATGACTGACTGACTGACTGACCGAGACTGACTGACTGACTGACTGAGACTGGACTGGACTGACTGACTGACTGAGACTGACTGACTGCTTTAGTGACTAACTGATTGCACAGGACTGACCGACTGACTGACTGACTGACTGCCTGACTGACTGACTGACTGAATGACTGACTGACTGAGACTAAATGACTGACTGCTTGACTGACTGGCTGAAGGACTAACTGACTGACTGAGTGACTGACTGACTGGACTGACTGACTGAGACTGAATGACTGAGTGCTTGACTGATTGACTGTCAGACTGACTGACTGACTTCGCAAAAAGGAAAAATAAAAAAAAAAAGAATTATAAAATTAGAAAAAAATATTTGCATTTAAGATTTCCTTTCCGGCTGGGATTTGAACCCAGGGCGACACTCATGGAAGCCCAACGCTCTCGCCAATATACTATCGGATCTCTGTTGATCGGTGTCTTAATTATAATAAAAACAAAAAATGCACCTTAGTAATTATTGATCTAAAATCTTTGAAATCTAAAGGTCGAATGATTAAACTGACTCAGAATTTTCTTCCGTACATAAATAATCCATATTTGGAAAAGAAAGAAATTGAAAAAAAAAAAAATCTTCAAATTAGAAGAGAAATATACACATGGAAGAAGAGAAGAGAAGAGAGGAGAAAAATTAAAAAAAAAAGAAGAAGAAATTTCAAATTAGAAACTAAAAGTATACATTGAAGATTTTCGTTCAGGCTGGGACTCGAACCCAGGGCCACTCGCTTGGAAGCCTAACACTCTAGCCATTAGTCTATGGGAGCTCTGTCGGTGGGAGTTTTAAATATAATAAAAACAAAAAATGCACCTTGGTAATTGTTTATTTAAACACTTTGAAATCTTCGTGTCGAAAAATTAAACTGACTCAGAATTTTCTTCCCTACATAAATAATCAATAATTGCAAAGGAAAGAAATTGAAAAAAAAAGAATTTTCAAATTAGAAAAGAAATATATACATTGAAGATATTCGCTCCGGCTGGGACTCGAACCCAGGCCACTCGCTTGGAAGACCAGCGGTCTAGCCATTAGGCTATCGGAGTTCTGTCGAGCGGAGTCTTACTGCCTGACTGATACTGCCTGACTGACAGACTGACTCACTGACTGACTGATACTGACTGACTGACGCACTGACTGACCGAGACTGACTGACTAACTGCCTGACTGACTGAGACTGGACTGACTGACTGACTGACTGACTGACTGACTAACTGACTGACTGAGACTGACTGACTGACTGCTTGACTCTCTGACTGGCTATTTCACTGACTGACTGAATGACTAAATGACTGACTGACACTGACTGACTGACTGCTTGACTACCTGACTGACTGCTTGACTGACTAACTGACTGGACAGGACTGACCGACTGACTGACTGACAGACTGACTGAATAAGGATGACTGACAGACTGACTGAATAAGGCTGACTGACTGACTGACTGACAGACTGACTGAATAAGGCTGACCGACTGACTGACTGCCTGACTGACTGACTGACTGAATGACTGACTGACTGACTGACCGAGACTGACTGACTGACTGACTGAGACTGGACTGGACTGACTGACTGACTGACTGACTGAGACTGACTGACTGCTTTAGTGACTAACTGACTGCACAGGACTGACCGACTGACTGACTGACTGACTGCCTGACTGACTGACTGACTGAATGACTGACTGACTGAGACTAAATGACTGACTGCTTGACTGACTGGCTGAAGGACTAACTGACTGACTGAGTGACTGACTGACTGGACTGACTGACTGAGACTGAATGACTGAGTGCTTGACTGATTGACTGTCAGACTGACTGACTGACTTCGCAAAAGGGAAAAATAAAAAAAAAGAATTATAAAATTAGAAAAAAATATTTGCATTTAAGATGTCCTTTCCGGCCGGTACTCGAACCCAGTACCACGCGCTAGGAACCCAACGGTCTAGCCATTAGGCTATCGGAGCTCTGTCGATGGAAGTCTTAAATATAATAAAAACAAAAAATGCACCTTGGTAATTATTGATTCAAACACTTTGAAATTTACAGGTCAAATAATTAAACTGACTCAGAATTTTTCTCCCTACATAAATAATCAATATTCGCAAAAGAGAAAAATTAAAAAAAAAAGAAGAAGAAATTTCAAATTAGAAACTAAAAGTATACATTGAAGATTTTCGTTCAGGCTGGGACTCGAACCCAGGGCCACTCGCTTGGAAGCCTAACACTCTAGCCATTAGTCTATGGGAGCTCTGTCGGTGGGAGTTTTAAATATAATAAAAACTAAAAATGCACCTTGGTAATTGTTTATTTAAACACTTTGAAATCTTCGTGTCGAAAAATTAAACTGACTCAGAATTTTCTTCCCTACATAAATAATCAATAATTGCAAAGGAAAGAAATTGAAAAAAAAAAGAATTTTCAAATTAGAAAAGAAATATATACATTGAAGATATTCGCTCCGGCTGGGACTCGAACCCAGGCCACTCGCTTGGAAGACCAGCGGTCTAGCCATTAGGCTATCGGTGTTCTGTCGAGCGAAGTCTTACTGCCTGACTGATACTGCCTGACTGACAGACTGACTCACTGACTGACTGATACTGACTGACTGACTCACTGACTGACCGAGACTGACTGACTAACTGCCTGACTGACTGAGACTGGACTGACTGACTGACTGACTGACTAACTGACTGACTGAGACTGACTGACTGACTGCTTGACTTTCTGACTGGCTATTTCACTGACTGACTGAATGACTAAATGACTGACTGACATTGACTGACTGACTGCTTGACTACCTGACTGACTGCTTGACTGACTAACTGACTGGACAGGACTGACCGACTGACTGACTGACAGACTGACTGAATAAGGATGACTGACAGACTGACTGAATAAGGCTGACTGACTGACTGACTGACAGACTGACTGAATAAGGCTGACCGACTGACTGACTGCCTGACTGACTGACTGACTGAATGACTGACTGACTGACTGACCGAGACTGACTGACTGACTGACTGAGACTGGACTGGACTGACTGACTGACTGCCTGACTGACTGACTGACTGCCTGACTGACTGACTGACTGAATGACTGACTGACTGAGACTAAATGACTGACTGAGACTAAATGACTGACTGCTTGACTGACTGGCTGAAGGACTAACTGACTGGACTGACTGACTGAGACTGAATGACTGAGTGCTTGACTGATTGACTGTCAGACTGACTGACTGACTTCGCAAAAGGGAAAAATAAAAAAAATTATAAAAAAATATTTGCATTTAAGATTTCCTTTCCGGCCGGGACTCGAACCCAGTACCACGCGCTAGGAGCCCAACGGTCTAGTCATTAGGCTATCGGAGCTCTGTCGATGGAAGTCTTAAATATAATAAAAACAAAAAATGCACCTTGGTAATTATTGATTCAAACACTTTGAAATTTACAGGTCGAATAATTAAACTGACTCAGAATTTTTCTCCCTACATAAATAATCAATATTCGCAAAAGAGAAAAATTAAAAAAAAAAGAAGAAGAAATTTCAAATTAGAAACTAAAAGTATGCATTGAAGATTTTCGTTCAGGCTGGGACTCGAACCCAGGGCCACTCGCTTGGAAGCCTAACACTCTAGCCATCAGTCTATGGAAGCTCTGTCGGTGGGAGTTTTAAATATAATAAAAACAAAAAATGCACCTTGGTAATTGTTTATTTAAACACTTTGAAATCTTCGTGTCGAAAAATTAAACTGGCTCAGAATTTTCTTCCCTACATAAATAATCAATAATTGCAAAGGAAAGAAATTGAAAAAAAAAAGAATTTTCAAATTAGAAAAGAAATATATACATTGAAGATATTCGCTCCGGCTGGGACTCGAACCCAGGCCACTCGCTTGGAAGACCAGCGGTCTAGCCATTAGGCTATCGGAGTTCTGTCGAGCGGAGTCTTACTGCCTGACTGATACTGCCTGACTGACAGACTGACTCACTGACTGACTGATAGTGACTGACTGACTCACTGACTGACCGAGACTGACTGACTAACTGCCTGACTGACTGAGACTGGACTGACTGACTGACTGACTGACTGACTGACTAACTGACTGACTGAGACTGACTGACTGACTGCTTGACTCTCTGACTGGCTATTTCACTGACTGACTGAATGACTAAATGACTGACTGACACTGACTGACTGACTGCTTGACTACCTGACTGACTGCTTGACTGACTAACTGACTGGACAGGACTGACCGACTGACTGACTGACAGACTGACTGAATTAGGATGACTGACAGACTGACTGAATAAGGCTGACTGACTGACTGACTGACAGACTGACTGAATAAGGCTGACCGACTGACTGACTGCCTGACTGACTGACTGACTGAATGACTGACTGACTGACTGACCGAGACTGACTGACTGACTGACTGAGACTGGACTGGACTGACTGACTGACTGACTGACTGAGACTGACTGACTGCTTTAGTGACTAACTGACTGCACAGGACTGACCGACTGACTGACTGACTGACTGCCTGACTGACTGACTGACTGAATGACTGACTGACTGAGACTAAATGACTGACTGCTTGACTGACTGGCTGAAGGACTAACTGACTGACTGAGTGACTGACTGACTGGACTGACTGACTGAGACTGAATGACTGAGTGCTTGACTGATTGACTGTCAGACTGACTGACTGACTTCGCAAAAGGGAAAAATAAAAAAAAAAGAATTATAAAATTAGAAAAAAATATTTGCATTTAAGATTTCCTTTCCGGCCGGGACTCGAACCCAGTACCACGCGCTAGGAGCCCAACGGTCTAGCCATTAGGCTATCGGAGCTCTGTCGATGGAAGTCTTAAATATAATAAAAACAAAAAATGCACCTTGGTAATTATTGATTCAAACACTTTGAAATTTACAGGTCGAATAATTAAACTGACTCAGAATTTTTCTCCCTACATAAATAATCAATATTCGCAAAAGAGAAAAATTAAAAAAAAAAGAAGAAGAAATTTCAAATTAGAAACTAAAAGTATACATTGAAGATTTTCGTTCAGGCTGGGACTCGAACCCAGGGCCACTCGCTTGGAAGCCTAACACTCTAGCCATTAGTCTATGGGAGCTCTGTCGGTGGGAGTTTTAAATATAATAAAAACAAAAAATGCACCTTGGTAATTGTTTATTTAAACACTTTGAAATCTTAGTGTCGAAAAATTAAACTGACTCAGAATTTTCTTCCCTACATAAATAATCAATAATTGCAAAGGAAAGAAATTGAAAAAAAAAAGAATTTTCAAATTAGAAAAGAAATATATACATTGAAGATATTCGCTCCGGCTGGGACTCGAACCCAGGCCACTCGCTTGGAAGACCAGCGGTCTAGCCATTAGGCTATCGGAGTTCTGTCGAGCGGAGTCTTACTGCCTGACTGATACTGCCTGACTGACAGACTGACTCACTGACTGACTGATAGTGACTGACTGACTCACTGACTGACCGAGACTGACTGACTAACTGCCTGACTGACTGAGACTGGACTGACTGACTGACTGACTGACTGACTGACTAACTGACTGACTGAGACTGACTGACTGACTGCTTGACTCTCTGACTGGCTATTTCACTGACTGACTGAATGACTAAATGACTGACTGACACTGACTGACTGACTGCTTGACTACCTGACTGACTGCTTGACTGACTAACTGACTGGACAGGACTGACCGACTGACTGACTGACAGACTGACTGAATAAGGATGACTGACAGACTGACTGAATAAGGCTGACTGACTGACTGACTGACAGACTGACTGAATAAGGCTGACCGACTGACTGACTGCCTGACTGACTGACTGACTGAATGACTGACTGACTGACTGACCGAGACTGACTGACTGACTGACTGACTGAGACTGACTGACTGCTTTAGTGACTAACTGACTGCACAGGACTGACCGACTGACTGACTGACTGACTGCCTGACTGACTGACTGACTGAATGACTGACTGACTGAGACTAAATGACTGACTGCTTGACTGACTGGCTGAAGGACTAACTGACTGACTGAGTGACTGACTGACTGGACTGACTGACTGAGACTGAATGACTGAGTGCTTGACTGATTGACTGTCAGACTGACTGACTGACTTCGCAAAAGGGAAAAATAAAAAAAAAGAATTATAAAATTAGAAAAAAATATTTGCATTTAAGATTTCCTTTCCGGCCGGGACTCGAACCCAGTACCACGCGCTAGGAATTCAACGGTCTAGCCATTAGGCTATCGGAGCTCTGTCGATGGAAGTCTTAAATATAATAAAAACAAAAAATGCACCTTGGTAATTATTGATTCAAACACTTTGAAATTTATAGGTCGAATAATTAAACTGACTCAGAATTTTTCTCCCTACATAAATAATCAATATTCGCAAAAGAGAAAAATTAAAAAAAAAAGAAGAAGGAATTTCAAATTAGAAACTAAAAGTATACATTGAAGATTTTCGTTCAGGCTGGGACTCGAACCCAGGGCCACTCGCTTGGAAGCCTAACACTCTAGCCATTAGTCTTCGGGAGCTCTGTCGGTGGGAGTTTTAAATATAATAAAAACAAAAAATGCACCTTGGTAATTGTTTATTTAAACACTTTGAAATCTTCGTGTCGAAAAATTAAACTGACTCAGAATTTTCTTCCCTACATAAATAATCAATAATTGCAAAGGAAAGAAATTGAAAAAAAAAAGAATTTTCAAATTAGAAAAGAAATATATACATTGAAGATATTCGCTCCGGCTGGGACTCGAACCCAGGCCACTCGCATGGAAGACCAGCGGTCTAGCCATTAGGCTATCGGAGTTCTGTCGAGCTGAGTCTTACTGCCTGACTGATACTGCCTGACTGACAGACTGACTCACTGACTGACTGATACTGACTGACTGACTCACTGACTGACCGAGACTGACTGACTAACTGCCTGACTGACTGAGACTGGACTGACTGACTGACTGACTGACTAACTGACTGACTGAGACTGACTGACTGACTGCTTGACTCTCTGACTGGCTATTTCACTGACTGACTGAATGACTAAATGACTGACTGACATTGACTGACTGACTGCTTGACTACCTGACTGACTGCTTGACTGACTAACTGACTGGACAGGACTGACCGACTGACTGACTGACAGACTGACTGAATAAGGATGACTGACAGACTGACTGAATAAGGCTGACTGACTGACTGACTGACAGACTGACTGAATAAGGCTGACCGACTGACTGACTGCCTGACTGACTGACTGACTGAATGACTGACTGACTGACTGACCGAGACTGACTGACTGACTGACTGAGACTGGACTGGACTGACTGACTGACTGCCTGACTGACTGACTGACTGCCTGACTGACTGACTGACTGAATGACTGACTGACTGAGACTAAATGACTGACTGAGACTAAATGACTGACTGCTTGACTGACTGGCTGAAGGACTAACTGACTGGACTGACTGACTGAGACTGAATGACTGAGTGCTTGACTGATTGACTGTCAGACTGACTGACTGACTTCGCAAAAGGGAAAAATAAAAAAAATTATAAAAAAATATTTGCATTTAAGATTTCCTTTCCGTCCGGGACTCGAACCCAGTACCACGCGCTAGGAGCCCAACGGTCTAGTCATTAGGCTATCGGAGCTCTGTCGATGGAAGTCTTAAATATAATAAAAACAAAAAATGCACCTTGGTAATTATTGATTCAAACACTTTGAAATTTACAGGTCGAATAATTAAACTGACTCAGAATTTTTCTCCCTACATAAATAATCAATATTCGCAAAAGAGAAAAATTAAAAAAAAAGAAGAAGAAATTTCAAATTAGAAACTAAAAGTATGCATTGAAGATTTTCGTTCAGGCTGGGACTCGAACCCAGGGCCACTCGCTTGGAAGCCTAACACTCTAGCCATTAGTCTATGGGAGCTCTGTCGGTGGGAGTTTTAAATATAATAAAAACAAAAAATGCACCTTGGTAATTGTTTATTTAAACACTTTGAAATCTTCGTGTCGAAAAATTAAACTGGCTCAGAATTTTCTTCCCTACATAAATAATCAATAATTGCAAAGGAAAGAAATTGAAAAAAAAAAGAATTTTCAAATTAGAAAAGAAATATATACATTGAAGATATTCGCTCCGGCTGGGACTCGAACCCAGGCCACTCGCTTGGAAGACCAGCGGTCTAGCCATTAGGCTATCGGAGTTCTGTCGAGCGGAGTCTTACTGCCTGACTGATACTGCCTGACTGACAGACTGACTCACTGACTGACTGATAGTGACTGACTGACTCACTGACTGACCGAGACTGACTGACTAACTGCCTGACTGACTGAGACTGGACTGACTGACTGACTGACTGACTGACTGACTAACTGACTGACTGAGACTGACTGACTGACTGCTTGACTCTCTGACTGGCTATTTCACTGACTGACTGAATGACTAAATGACTGACTGACACTGACTGACTGACTGCTTGACTACCTGACTGACTGCTTGACTGACTAACTGACTGGACAGGACTGACCGACTGACTGACTGACAGACTGACTGAATTAGGATGACTGACAGACTGACTGAATAAGGCTGACTGACTGACTGACTGACAGACTGACTGAATAAGGCTGACCGACTGACTGACTGCCTGACTGACTGACTGACTGAATGACTGACTGACTGACTGACCGAGACTGACTGACTGACTGACTGAGACTGGACTGGACTGACTGACTGACTGACTGACTGAGACTGACTGACTGCTTTAGTGACTAACTGACTGCACAGGACTGACCGACTGACTGACTGACTGACTGCCTGACTGACTGACTGACTGAATGACTGACTGACTGAGACTAAATGACTGACTGCTTGACTGACTGGCTGAAGGACTAACTGACTGACTGAGTGACTGACTGACTGGACTGACTGACTGAGACTGAATGACTGAGTGCTTGACTGATTGACTGTCAGACTGACTGACTGACTTCGCAAAAGGGAAAAATAAAAAAAAAAGAATTATAAAATTAGAAAAAAATATTTGCATTTAAGATTTCCTTTCCGGCCGGGACTCGAACCCAGTACCACGCGCTAGGAGCCCAACGGTCTAGCCATTAGGCTATCGGAGCTCTGTCGATGGAAGTCTTAAATATAATAAAAACAAAAAATGCACCTTGGTAATTATTGATTCAAACACTTTGAAATTTACAGGTCGAATAATTAAACTGACTCAGAATTTTTCTCCCTACATAAATAATCAATATTCGCAAAAGAGAAAAATTAAAAAAAAAAGAAGAAGAAATTTCAAATTAGAAACTAAAAGTATACATTGAAGATTTTCGTTCAGGCTGGGACTCGAACCCAGGGCCACTCGCTTGGAAGCCTAACACTCTAGCCATTAGTCTATGGGAGCTCTGTCGGTGGGAGTTTTAAATATAATAAAAACAAAAAATGCACCTTGGTAATTGTTTATTTAAACACTTTGAAATCTTAGTGTCGAAAAATTAAACTGACTCAGAATTTTCTTCCCTACATAAATAATCAATAATTGCAAAGGAAAGAAATTGAAAAAAAAAAGAATTTTCAAATTAGAAAAGAAATATATACATTGAAGATATTCGCTCCGGCTGGGACTCGAACCCAGGCCACTCGCTTGGAAGACCAGCGGTCTAGCCATTAGGCTATCGGAGTTCTGTCGAGCGGAGTCTTACTGCCTGACTGATACTGCCTGACTGACAGACTGACTCACTGACTGACTGATAGTGACTGACTGACTCACTGACTGACCGAGACTGACTGACTAACTGCCTGACTGACTGAGACTGGACTGACTGACTGACTGACTGACTGACTGACTAACTGACTGACTGAGACTGACTGACTGACTGCTTGACTCTCTGACTGGCTATTTCACTGACTGACTGAATGACTAAATGACTGACTGACACTGACTGACTGACTGCTTGACTACCTGACTGACTGCTTGACTGACTAACTGACTGGACAGGACTGACCGACTGACTGACTGACAGACTGACTGAATAAGGATGACTGACAGACTGACTGAATAAGGCTGACTGACTGACTGACTGACAGACTGACTGAATAAGGCTGACCGACTGACTGACTGCCTGACTGACTGACTGACTGAATGACTGACTGACTGACTGACCGAGACTGACTGACTGACTGACTGACTGAGACTGACTGACTGCTTTAGTGACTAACTGACTGCACAGGACTGACCGACTGACTGACTGACTGACTGCCTGACTGACTGACTGACTGAATGACTGACTGACTGAGACTAAATGACTGACTGCTTGACTGACTGGCTGAAGGACTAACTGACTGACTGAGTGACTGACTGACTGGACTGACTGACTGAGACTGAATGACTGAGTGCTTGACTGATTGACTGTCAGACTGACTGACTGACTTCGCAAAAGGGAAAAATAAAAAAAAAGAATTATAAAATTAGAAAAAAATATTTGCATTTAAGATTTCCTTTCCGGCCGGGACTCGAACCCAGTACCACGCGCTAGGAACCCAACGGTCTAGCCATTAGGCTATCGGAGCTCTGTCGATGGAAGTCTTAAATATAATAAAAACAAAAAATGCACCTTGGTAATTATTGATTCAAACACTTTGAAATTTATAGGTCGAATAATTAAACTGACTCAGAATTTTTCTCCCTACATAAATAATCAATATTCGCAAAAGAGAAAAATTAAAAAAAAAAGAAGAAGGAATTTCAAATTAGAAACTAAAAGTATACATTGAAGATTTTCGTTCAGGCTGGGACTCGAACCCAGGGCCACTCGCTTGGAAGCCTAACACTCTAGCCATTAGTCTTCGGGAGCTCTGTCGGTGGGAGTTTTAAATATAATAAAAACAAAAAATGCACCTTGGTAATTGTTTATTTAAACACTTTGAAATCTTCGTGTCGAAAAATTAAACTGACTCAGAATTTTCTTCCCTACATAAATAATCAATAATTGCAAAGGAAAGAAATTGAAAAAAAAAAGAATTTTCAAATTAGAAAAGAAATATATACATTGAAGATATTCGCTCCGGCTGGGACTCGAACCCAGGCCACTCGCATGGAAGACCAGCGGTCTAGCCATTAGGCTATCGGAGTTCTGTCGAGCTGAGTCTTACTGCCTGACTGATACTGCCTGACTGACAGACTGACTCACTGACTGACTGATACTGACTGACTGACTCACTGACTGACCGAGACTGACTGACTAACTGCCTGACTGACTGAGACTGGACTGGCTGACTGACTGACTGACTGACTGACTAACTGACTGACTGAGACTGACTGACTGACTGCTTGACTCTCTGACTGGCTATTTCACTGACTGACTGAATGACTAAATGACTGACTGACACTGACTGACTGACTGCTTGACTACCTGACTGACTGCTTGACTGACTAACTGACTGGACAGGACTGACCGACTGACTGACTGACAGACTGACTGAATAAGGATGACTGACAGACTGACTGAATAAGGCTGACTGACTGACTGACTGACAGACTGACTGAATAAGGCTGACTGACTGACTGACTGACAGACTGACTGAATAAGGCTGACCGACTGACTGACTGCCTGACTGACTGACTGACTGAATGACTGACTGACTGACTGACCGAGACTGACTGACTGACTGACTGAGACTGGACTGGACTGACTGACTGACTGCCTGACTGACTGACTGACTGCCTGACTGTCTGACTGACTGAATGACTGACTGACTGAGACTAAATGACTGACTGAGACTAAATGACTGACTGCTTGACTGACTGGCTGAAGGACTAACTGACTGGACTGACTGACTGAGACTGAATGACTGAGTGCTTGACTGATTGACTGTCAGACTGACTGACTGACTTCGCAAAAGGGAAAAATAAAAAAAATTATAAAAAAATATTTGCATTTAAGATTTCCTTTCCGGCCGGGACTCGAACCCAGTACCACGCGCTAGGAGCCCAACGGTCTAGTCATTAGGCTATCGGAGCTCTGTCGATGGAAGTCTTAAATATAATAAAAACAAAAAATGCACCTTGGTAATTATTGATTCAAACACTTTAAAATTTACAGGTCGAATAATTAAACTGACTCAGAATTTTTCTCCCTACATAAATAATCAATATTCGCAAAAGAGAAAAATTAAAAAAAAAAGAAGAAGAAATTTCAAATTAGAAACTAAAAGTATGCATTGAAGATTTTCGTTCAGGCTGGGACTCGAACCCAGGGCCACTCGCTTGGAAGCCTAACACTCTAGCCATTAGTCTATGGGAGCTCTGTCGGTGGGAGTTTTAAATATAATAAAAACAAAAAATGCACCTTGGTAATTGTTTATTTAAACACTTTGAAATCTTCGTGTCGAAAAATTAAACTGGCTCAGAATTTTCTTCCCTACATAAATAATCAATAATTGCAAAGGAAAGAAATTGAAAAAAAAAAAGAATTTTCAAATTAGAAAAGAAATATATACATTGAAGATATTCGCTCCGGCTGGGACTCGAACCCAGGCCACTCGCTTGGAAGACCAGCGGTCTAGCCATTAGGCTATCGGAGTTCTGTCGAGCGGAGTCTTACTGCCTGACTGATACTGCCTGACTGACAGACTGACTCACTGACTGACTGATAGTGACTGACTGACTCACTGACTGACCGAGACTGACTGACTAACTGCCTGACTGACTGAGACTGGACTGACTGACTGACTGACTGACTGACTGACTAACTGACTGACTGAGACTGACTGACTGACTGCTTGACTCTCTGACTGGCTATTTCACTGACTGACTGAATGACTAAATGACTGACTGACACTGACTGACTGACTGCTTGACTACCTGACTGACTGCTTGACTGACTAACTGACTGGACAGGACTGACCGACTGACTGACTGACAGACTGACTGAATTAGGATGACTGACAGACTGACTGAATAAGGCTGACTGACTGACTGACTGACAGACTGACTGAATAAGGCTGACCGACTGACTGACTGCCTGACTGACTGACTGACTGAATGACTGACTGACTGACTGACCGAGACTGACTGACTGACTGACTGAGACTGGACTGGACTGACTGACTGACTGACTGACTGAGACTGACTGACTGCTTTAGTGACTAACTGACTGCACAGGACTGACCGACTGACTGACTGACTGACTGCCTGACTGACTGACTGACTGAATGACTGACTGACTGAGACTAAATGACTGACTGCTTGACTGACTGGCTGAAGGACTAACTGACTGACTGAGTGACTGACTGACTGGACTGACTGACTGAGACTGAATGACTGAGTGCTTGACTGATTGACTGTCAGACTGACTGACTGACTTCGCAAAAGGGAAAAATAAAAAAAAAAGAATTATAAAATTAGAAAAAAATATTTGCATTTAAGATTTCCTTTCCGGCCGGGACTCGAACCCAGTACCACGCGCTAGGAGCCCAACGGTCTAGCCATTAGGCTATCGGAGCTCTGTCGATGGAAGTCTTAAATATAATAAAAACAAAAAATGCACCTTGGTAATTATTGATTCAAACACTTTGAAATTTACAGGTCGAATAATTAAACTGACTCAGAATTTTTCTCCCTACATAAATAATCAATATTCGCAAAAGAGAAAAATTAAAGAAAAAAGAAGAAGAAATTTCAAATTAGAAACTAAAAGTATACATTGAAGATTTTCGTTCAGGCTGGGACTCGAACCCAGGGCCACTCGCTTGGAAGCCTAACACTCTAGCCATTAGTCTATGGGAGCTCTGTCGGTGGGAGTTTTAAATATAATAAAAACAAAAAATGCACCTTGGTAATTGTTTATTTAAACACTTTGAAATCTTAGTGTCGAAAAATTAAACTGACTCAGAATTTTCTTCCCTACATAAATAATCAATAATTGCAAAGGAAAGAAATTGAAAAAAAAAAGAATTTTCAAATTAGAAAAGAAATATATACATTGAAGATATTCGCTCCGGCTGGGACTCGAACCCAGGCCACTCGCTTGGAAGACCAGCGGTCTAGCCATTAGGCTATCGGAGTTCTGTCGAGCGGAGTCTTACTGCCTGACTGATACTGCCTGACTGACAGACTGACTCACTGACGGACTGATAGTGACTGACTGACTCACTGACTGACCGAGACTGACTGACTAACTGCCTGACTGACTGAGACTGGACTGACTGACTGACTGACTGACTGACTGACTAACTGACTGACTGAGACTGACTGACTGACTGCTTGACTCTCTGACTGGCTATTTCACTGACTGACTGAATGACTAAATGACTGACTGACACTGACTGACTGACTGCTTGACTACCTGACTGACTGCTTGACTGACTAACTGACTGGACAGGACTGACCGACTGACTGACTGACAGACTGACTGAATAAGGATGACTGACAGACTGACTGAATAAGGCTGACTGACTGACTGACTGACAGACTGACTGAATAAGGCTGACCGACTGACTGACTGCCTGACTGACTGACTGACTGAATGACTGACTGACTGACTGACCGAGACTGACTGACTGACTGACTGACTGAGACTGACTGACTGCTTTAGTGACTAACTGACTGCACAGGACTGACCGACTGACTGACTGACTGACTGCCTGACTGACTGACTGACTGAATGACTGACTGACTGAGACTAAATGACTGACTGCTTGACTGACTGGCTGAAGGACTAACTGACTGACTGAGTGACTGACTGACTGGACTGACTGACTGAGACTGAATGACTGAGTGCTTGACTGATTGACTGTCAGACTGACTGACTGACTTCGCAAAAGGGAAAAATAAAAAAAAAGAATTATAAAATTAGAAAAAAATATTTGCATTTAAGATTTCCTTTCCGGCCGGGACTCGAACCCAGTACCACGCGCTAGGAATTCAACGGTCTAGCCATTAGGCTATCGGAGCTCTGTCGATGGAAGTCTTAAATATAATAAAAACAAAAAATGCACCTTGGTAATTATTGATTCAAACACTTTGAAATTTATAGGTCGAATAATTAAACTGACTCAGAATTTTTCTCCCTACATAAATAATCAATATTCGCAAAAGAGAAAAATTAAAAAAAAAAGAAGAAGGAATTTCAAATTAGAAACTAAAAGTATACATTGAAGATTTTCGTTCAGGCTGGGACTCGAACCCAGGGCCACTCGCTTGGAAGCCTAACACTCTAGCCATTAGTCTATGGGAGCTCTGTCGGTGGGAGTTTTAAATATAATAAAAACAAAAAATGCACCTTGGTAATTGTTTATTTAAACACTTTGAAATCTTCGTGTCGAAAAATTAAACTGACTCAGAATTTTCTTCCCTACATAAATAATCAATAATTGCAAAGGAAAGAAATTGAAAAAAAAAAGAATTTTCAAATTAGAAAAGAAATATATACATTGAAGATATTCGCTCCGGCTGGGACTCGAACCCAGGCCACTCGCATGGAAGACCAGCGGTCTAGCCATTAGGCTATCGGAGTTCTGTCGAGCTGAGTCTTACTGCCTGACTGATACTGCCTGACTGACAGACTGACTCACTGACTGACTGATACTGACTGACTGACTCACTGACTGACCGAGACTGACTGACTAACTGCCTGACTGACTGAGACTGGACTGGCTGACTGACTGACTGACTGACTGACTAACTGACTGACTGAGACTGACTGACTGACTGCTTGACTCTCTGACTGGCTATTTCACTGACTGACTGAATGACTAAATGACTGACTGACACTGACTGACTGACTGCTTGACTACCTGACTGACTGCTTGACTGACTAACTGACTGGACAGGACTGACCGACTGACTGACTGACAGACTGACTGAATAAGGATGACTGACAGACTGACTGAATAAGGCTGACTGACTGACTGACTGACAGACTGACTGAATAAGGCTGACCGACTGACTGAATGACTGACTGACTGACTGACCGAGACTGACTGACTGACTGACTGAGACTGGACTGGACTGACTGACTGACTGACTGACTGAGACTGACTGACTGCTTTAGTGACTAACTGACTGCACAGGACTGACCGACTGACTGACTGAATGACTGACTGACTGAGACTAAATGACTGACTGCTTGACTGACTGGCTGAAGGACTAACTGACTGACTGAGTGACTGACTGACTGGACTGACTGACTGAGACTGAATGACTGAGTGCTTGACTGATTGACTGTCAGAATGACTGACTGACTTCGTAAAAGGGAAAAATAAAAAAAAAGAATTATAAAATTAGAAAAAAATACTTGCATTTAAGATTTCCTTTCCGGCCGGGACTCGAACCCAGTACCACGCGCTAGGAACCCAACGGTCTAGCCATTAGGCTATCGGAGCTCTGTCGATGGAAGTCTTAAATATAATAAAAACAAAAAATGCACCTTGGTAATTATTGATTCAAACACTTTGAAATTTACAGGTCGAATAACTAAACTGACTCAGAATTTTTCTCCCTACATAAATAATCAATATTCGCAAAAGAGAAAAATTAAAAAAAAAGAAGAAGAAATTTCAAATTAGAAACTAAAAGTATACATTGAAGATTTTCGTTCAGGCTGGGACTCGAACCCAGGGCCACTCGCTTGGAAGCCTAACACTCTAGCCATTAGTCTATGGGAGCTCTGTCGGTGGGAGTTTTAAATATAATAAAAACAAAAAATGCACCTTGGTAATTGTTTATTTAAACACTTTGAAATCTTCGTGTCGAAAAATTAAACTGACTTAGAATTTTCTTCCCTACATAAATATTCAATAATTGCAAAGGAAAGAAATTGAAAAAAAAAGAATTTTCAAATTAGAAAAGAAATATATACATTGAAGATATTCGCTCCGGCTGGGACTCGAACCCAGGCCACTCGCTTGGAAGACCAGCGGTCTAGCCATTAGGCTATCGGAGTTCTGTCGAGCGGAGTCTTACTGCCTGACTGATACTGCCTGACTCACAGACTGACTCACTGACTGACTGATACTGACTGACTGACTCACTGACTGACCGAGACTGACTGACTAACTGCCTGACTGACTGAGACTGGACTGACTGACTGACTGACTGACTGACTGACTAACTGACTGACTGAGACTGACTGACTGACTGCTTGACTCTCTGACTGGCTATTTCACTGACTGACTGAATGACTAAATGACTGACTGACACTGACTGACACTGACTGACTGACTGCTTGACTACCTGACTGACTGCTTGACTGACTAACTGACTGGACAGGACTGACCGACTGACTGACTGACAGACTGACTGAATAAGGATGACTGACAGACTGACTGAATAAGGCTGACTGACTGACTGACTGACAGACTGACTGAATAAGGCTGACCGACTGACTGACTGCCTGACTGACTGACTGACTGAATGACTGACTGACTGACTGACCGAGACTGACTGACTGACTGACTGACTGAGACTGACTGACTGCTTTAGTGACTAACTGACTGCACAGGACTGACCGACTGACTGACTGACTGACTGCCTGACTGACTGACTGACTGAATGACTGACTGACTGAGACTAAATGACTGACTGCTTGACTGACTGGCTGAAGGACTAACTGACTGACTGAGTGACTGACTGACTGGACTGACTGACTGAGACTGAATGACTGAGTGCTTGACTGATTGACTGTCAGACTGACTGACTGACTTCGCAAAAGGGAAAAATAAAAAAAAAGAATTATAAAATTAGAAAAAAATATTTGCATTTAAGATTTCCTTTCCGGCCGGGACTCGAACCCAGTACCACGCGCTAGGAATTCAACGGTCTAGCCATTAGGCTATCGGAGCTCTGTCGATGGAAGTCTTAAATATAATAAAAACAAAAAATGCACCTTGGTAATTATTGATTCAAACACTTTGAAATTTATAGGTCGAATAATTAAACTGACTCAGAATTTTTCTCCCTACATAAATAATCAATATTCGCAAAAGAGAAAAATTAAAAAAAAAAGAAGAAGGAATTTCAAATTAGAAACTAAAAGTATACATTGAAGATTTTCGTTCAGGCTGGGACTCGAACCCAGGGCCACTCGCTTGGAAGCCTAACACTCTAGCCATTAGTCTTCGGGAGCTCTGTCGGTGGGAGTTTTAAATATAATAAAAACAAAAAATGCACCTTGGTAATTGTTTATTTAAACACTTTGAAATCTTCGTGTCGAAAAATTAAACTGACTCAGAATTTTCTTCCCTACATAAATAATCAATAATTGCAAAGGAAAGAAATTGAAAAAAAAAAGAATTTTCAAATTAGAAAAGAAATATATACATTGAAGATATTCGCTCCGGCTGGGACTCGAACCCAGGCCACTCGCATGGAAGACCAGCGGTCTAGCCATTAGGCTATCGGAGTTCTGTCGAGCTGAGTCTTACTGCCTGACTGATACTGCCTGACTGACAGACTGACTCACTGACTGACTGATACTGACTGACTGACTCACTGACTGACCGAGACTGACTGACTAACTGCCTGACTGACTGAGACTGGACTGGCTGACTGACTGACTGACTGACTGACTAACTGACTGACTGAGACTGACTGACTGACTGCTTGACTCTCTGACTGGCTATTTCACTGACTGACTGAATGACTAAATGACTGACTGACACTGACTGACTGACTGCTTGACTACCTGACTGACTGCTTGACTGACTAACTGACTGGACAGGACTGACCGACTGACTGACTGACAGACTGACTGAATAAGGATGACTGACAGACTGACTGAATAAGGCTGACTGACTGACTGACTGACAGACTGACTGAATAAGGCTGACCGACTGACTGACTGCCTGACTGACTGACTGACTGAATGACTGACTGACTGACTGACCGAGACTGACTGACTGACTGACTGAGACTGGACTGGACTGACTGACTGACTGACTGACTGAGACTGACTGACTGCTTTAGTGACTAACTGACTGCACAGGACTGACCGACTGACTGACTGAATGACTGACTGACTGAGACTAAATGACTGACTGCTTGACTGACTGGCTGAAGGACTAACTGACTGACTGAGTGACTGACTGACTGGACTGACTGACTGAGACTGAATGACTGAGTGCTTGACTGATTGACTGTCAGAATGACTGACTGACTTCGTAAAAGGGAAAAATAAAAAAAAAGAATTATAAAATTAGAAAAAAATATTTGCATTTAAGATTTCCTTTCCGGCCGGGACTCGAACCCAGTACCACGCGCTAGGAACCCAACGGTCTAGCCATTAGGCTATCGGAGCTCTGTCGATGGAAGTCTTAAATATAATAAAAACAAAAAATGCACCTTGGTAATTATTGATTCAAACACTTTGAAATTTACAGGTCGAATAACTAAACTGACTCAGAATTTTTCTCCCTACATAAATAATCAATATTCGCAAAAGAGAAAAATTAAAAAAAAAGAAGAAGAAATTTCAAATTAGAAACTAAAAGTATACATTGAAGATTTTCGTTCAGGCTGGGACTCGAACCCAGGGCCACTCGCTTGGAAGCCTAACACTCTAGCCATTAGTCTATGGGAGCTCTGTCGGTGGGAGTTTTAAATATAATAAAAACAAAAAATGCACCTTGGTAATTGTTTATTTAAACACTTTGAAATCTTCGTGTCGAAAAATTAAACTGACTTAGAATTTTCTTCCCTACATAAATATTCAATAATTGCAAAGGAAAGAAATTGAAAAAAAAAGAATTTTCAAATTAGAAAAGAAATATATACATTGAAGATATTCGCTCCGGCTGGGACTCGAACCCAGGCCACTCGCTTGGAAGACCAGCGGTCTAGCCATTAGGCTATCGGAGTTCTGTCGAGCGGAGTCTTACTGCCTGACTGATACTGCCTGACTCACAGACTGACTCACTGACTGACTGATACTGACTGACTGACTCACTGACTGACCGAGACTGACTGACTAACTGCCTGACTGACTGAGACTGGACTGACTGACTGACTGACTGACTGACTGACTAACTGACTGACTGAGACTGACTGACTGACTGCTTGACTCTCTGACTGGCTATTTCACTGACTGACTGAATGACTAAATGACTGACTGACACTGACTGACTGACTGCTTGACTACCTGACTGACTGCTTGACTGACTAACTGACTGGACAGGACTGACCGACTGACTGACTGACTGACAGACTGACTGAATAAGGATGACTGACAGACTGACTGAATAAGGCTGACCGACTGACTGACTGCCTGACTGACTGACTGACTGAATGACTGACTGACTGACTGACCGAGACTGACTGACTGACTGACTGAGACTGGACTGGACTGAGTGACTGACTGACTGACTGAGACTGGACTGGACTGACTGACTGACTGACTGACTGAGACTGACTGACTGCTTTAGTGACTAACTGACTGCACAGGACTGACCGACTGACTGACTGACTGACTGCCTGACTGACTGACTGAATGACTGACTGACTGAGACTAAATGACTGAATGCTTGACTGACTGGCTGAAGGACTAACTGACTGACTGAGTGACTGACTGACTGGACTGACTGACTGAGACTGAATGACTGAGTGCTTGACTGATTGACTGTCAGACTGACTGACTGACTTCGCAAAAGGGAAAAATAAAAAAAAAAGAATTATAAAATTAGAAAAAAATATTTGCATTTAAGATTTCCTTTCCGGCTGGGATTTGAACCCAGGGCGACACTCATGGAAGCCCAACGCTCTCGCCAATATACTATCGGATCTCTGCTGATCGGTGTCTTAATTATAATAAAAACAAAAAATGCACCTTAGTAATTATTGATCTAAAATCTTTGAAATCTAAAGGTCGAATGATTAAACTGACTCAGAATTTTCTTCCGTACATAAATAATCCATATTTGCAAAAGAAAGAAATTGAAAAAAAAAAGAATCTTCAAATTAGAAGAGAAATATATACATGGAAGATTTTCGTTCCGGCCGGGACTCGAACCCAGTACCACGCGCTTGGAACCCAACGGTCTAGCCATTAGGCTATCGGAGCTCTGTCGATGGAAGTCTTAAATATAATAAAAACAAAAAATGCACCTTGGTAATTATTGATTCAAACACTTTGAAATTTACAGGTCGAATAATAAAACTGACTCAGAATTTTTCTCCCTACATAAATAATCAATATTCGCAAAAGAGAAAAATTAAAAAAAAAAGAAGAAGAAATTTCAAATTAGAAACTAAAAGTATACAGTGAAGATTTTCGTTCAGTCTATGGGAGCTCTGTCGGTGGGAGTTTTAAATATAATAAAAACAAAAAATGCACCTTGGTAATTGTTTATTTAAACACTTTGAAATCTTCGTGTCGAAAAATTAAACTGACTCAGAATTTTCTTCCCTACATAAATAATCAATAATTGCAAAGGAAAGAAATTGAAAAAAAAAAAGAATTTTCAAATTAGAAAAGAAATATATACATTGAAGATATTCGCTCCGGCTGGGACTCGAACCCAGGCCACTCGCTTGGAAGACCAGCGGTCTAGCCATTAGGCTATCGGAGTTCTGTCGAGCGGAGTCTTACTGCCTGACTGATACTGCCTGACTGACAGACTGACTCACTGACTGACTGATACTGACTGACTGACTCACTGACTGACCGAGACTGACTGACTAACTGCCTGACTGACTGAGACTGGACTGACTGACTGACTGACTGACTGACTGACTAACTGACTGACTGAGACTGACTGCTTGACTCTCTGACTGGCTATTTCACTGACTGACTGAATGACTAATTGACTGACTGACACTGACTGACTGACTGCTTGACTACCTGACTGACTGCTTGACTGACTAACTGACTGGACAGGACTGACCGACTGACTGACTGACAGACTGACTGAATAAGGATGACTGACAGACTGACTGAATAAGGTTGACTGACTGACTGACTGACTGACTGAATGACTGACTGACTGACTGACCGAGACTGACTGACTGACTGACTGAGACTGGACTGGACTGACTGACTGACTGACTGACTGAGACTGACTGACTGCTTTAGTGACTAACTGACTGCACAGGACTGACCGACTGACTGACTGACTGCCTGACTGACTGACTGACTGAATGACTGACTGACTGAGACTAAATGACTGACTGCTTGACTGACTGGCTGAAGGACTAACTGACTGACTGAGTGACTGACTGACTGGACTGACTGACTGAGACTGAATGACTGAGTGCTTGACTGATTGACTGTCAGACTGACTGACTGACTTCGCAAAAGGGAAAAATAAAAAAAAAAGAATTATAAAATTAGAAAAAAGTATTTGCATTTAAGATTTCCTTTCCGGCTGGGATTTGAACCCAGGGCGACACTCATGGAAGCCCAACGCTCTCGCCAATATACTATCGGATCTCTGTTGATCGGTGTCTTAATTATAATAAAAACAAAAAATGCACCTTAGTAATTATTGATCTAAAATCTTTGAAATCTAAAGGTCGAATGATTAAACTGACTCAGAATTTTCTTCCGTACATAAATAATCCATATTTGCAAAAGAAAGAGATTGAAAAAAAAAAGAATCTTCAAATTAGAAGAGAAATATATACATGGAAGATTTTCGTTCCGGCCGGGACTCGAACCCAGTACCACGCGCTTGGAACCCAACGGTCTAGCCATTAGGCTATCGGAGCTCTGTCGATGGAAGTCTTAAATATAATAAAAACAAAAAATGCACCTTGGTAATTATTGATTCAAACACTTTGAAATTTACAGGTCGAATAATTAAACTGACTCAGAATTTTTCTCCCTACATAAATAATCAATATTCGCAAAAGAGAAAAATTAAAAAAAAAGAAGAAGAAATTTCAAATTAGAAACTAAAAGTATACATTGAAGATTTTCGTTCAGGCTGGGACTCGAACCCAGGGCCACTCGCTTGGAAGCCTAACACTCTAGCCATTAGTCTATGGGAGCTCTGTCGGTGGGAGTTTTAAATATAATAAAAACAAAAAATGCACCTTGGTAATTGTTTATTTAAACACTTTGAAATCTTTGTGTCGAAAAACTAAACTACCTCAGAATTTTCTTCCCTACATAAATAATCAATAATTGCAAAGGAAAGAAATTGAAAAAAAAAAAAAATTTTCAAATTAGAAAAGAAATATACACATTGAAGATATTCGCTCCGGCTGGGACTCGAACCCAGGCCACTCGCTTGGAAGACCAGCGGTCTAGCCATTAGGCTATCGGAGTTCTGTCGAGCGGAGTCTTACTGCCTGACTGATACTGCCTGACTGACAGACTGACTCACTGACTGACTGATACTGACTGACTGACTCACTGACTGACCGAGACTGACTGACTAACTGCCTGACTGACTGAGACTGGACTGACTGACTGACTGACTGACTGACTGAGACTGGACTGACTGACTGAGACTGACTGACAGACTGCTTGACTCTCTGACTGGCTATTTCACTGACTGACTGAATGACTAAATGACTGACTGACACTGACTGACAGACTGCTTGACTACCTGACTGACTGCTTGACTGACTAACTGACTGGACAGGACTGACCCACTGACTGACTGACAGACTGACTGAATAAGGATGACTGACAGACTGACTGAATAAGGCTGACCGACTGACTGACTGCCTGACTGACTGACTGAATAAGGCTGACCGACTGACTGACTGCCTGACTGACTGACTGACTGAATGACTGACTGACTGACTGACCGAGACTGACTGACTGACTGACTGAGACTGGACTGGACTGACTGACTGACTGACTGACTGAGACTGACTGACTGCTTTAGTGACTAACTGACTGCACAGGACTGACCGACTGACTGACTGACTGACTGCCTGACTGACTGACTGACTGAATGACTGACTGACTGAGACTAAATGACTGACTGCTTGACTGACTGGCTGAAGGACTAACTGACTGACTGAGTGACTGACTGACTGGACTGACTGACTGAGACTGAATGACTGAGTGCTTGACTGATTGACTGTCAGACTGACTGACTGACTTCGCAAAAGGGAAAAATAAAAAAAAAAGAATTATAAAATTAGAAAAAAATATTTGCATTTAAGATTTCCTTTCCGGCCGGGACTCGAACCCAGTACCACGCGCTAGGAACCCAACGGTCTAGCCATTAGGCTATCGGAGCTCTGTCGATGGAAGTCTTAAATATAATAAAAACAAAAAATGCACCTTGGTAATTATTGATTCAAACACTTTGAAATTTACAGGTCGAATAATTAAACTGACTCAGAATTTTTCTCCCTACATAAATAATCAATATTCGCAAAAGAGAAAAATTAAAAAAAAAAGAAGAAGAAATTTCAAATTAGAAACTAAAAGTATACATTGAAGATTTTCGTTCAGGCTGGGACTCGAACCCAGGGCCACTCGCTTGGAAGCCTAACACTCTAGCCATTAGTCTATGGGAGCTCTGTCGGTGGGAGTTTTAAATATAATAAAAACAAAAAATGCACCTTGGTAATTGTTTATTTAAACACTTTGAAATCTTCGTGTCGAAAAATTAAACTGACTCAGAATTTTCTTCCCTACATAAATAATCAATAATTGCAAAGGAAAGAAATTGAAAAAAAAAATAATTTTCAAATTAGAAAAGAAATATATACATTGAAGATTTTCGCTCCGGCTGGGACTCGAACCCAGGCCACTCGCTTGGAAGACCAGCGGTCTAGCCATTAGGCTATCGGAGTTCTGTCGAGCGGAGTCTTACTGCCTGACTGATACTGCCTGACTGACAGACTGACTCACTGACTGACTGATACTGACTGACTGACTCACTGACTGACCGAGACTGACTGACTAACTGCCTGACTGACTGAGACTGGACTGAATGACTGACTGACTGACTGACTGACTAAATGACTGACTGAGACTGACTGACTGACTGCTTGACTCTCTGACTGGCTATTTCACTGACTGACTGAATGACTAAATGACTGACTGACACTGACTGACTGACTGCTTGACTACCTGACTGACTGCTTGACTGACTAACTGACTGGACAGGACTGACCGACTGACTGACTGACACACTGACTGAATAAGGATGACTGACAGACTGACTGAATAAGGCTGACCGACTGACTGACTGCCTGACTGACTGACTGACTGAATGACTGACTGACTGACTGACCGAGACTGACTGACTGACTGACTGAGACTGGACTGGACTGACTGACTGACTGACTGACTGAGACTGACTGACTGCTTTAGTGACTAACTGACTGCACAGGACTGACCGACTGACTGACTGACTGACTGCCTGACTGACTGACTGACTGAATGACTGACTGACTGAGACTAAATGACTGACTGCTTGACTGACTGGCTGAAGGACTAACTGACTGACTGAGTGACTGACTGACTGGACTGACTGACTGAGACTGAATGACTGAGTGCTTGACTGATTGACTGTCAGACTGACTGACTGACTTCGCAAAAGGGAAAAATAAAAAAAAAAGAATTATAAAATTAGAAAAAAATATTTGCATTTAAGATTTCCTTTCCGGCTGGGATTTGAACCCAGGGCGACACTCATGGAAGCCCAACGCTCTCGCCAATATACTATCGGATCTCTGTTGACCGGTGTCTTAATTATAATAAAAACAAAAAATGCACCTTAGTAATTATTGATCTAAAATCTTTGAAATCTAAAGGTCGAATGATTAAACTGACTCAGAATTTTCTTCCGTACATAAATAATCCATATTTGCAAAAGAAAGAAATTGAAAAAAAAAAGAATCTTCAATTTAGAAGAGAAATATATACATGGAAGATTTTCGTTCCGGCCGGGACTCGAACCCAGTACCACGCGCTTGGAACCCAACGGTCTAGCCATTAGGCTATCGGAGCTCTGTCGATGGAAGTCTTAAATATAATAAAAACAAAAAATGCACCTTGGTAATTATTGATTCAAACACTTTGAAATTAACAGGTCGAATAATTAAACTGACTCAGAATTTTTCTCCCTACATAAATAATCAATATTCGCAAAAGAGAAAAATTAAAAAAAAAAGAAGAAGAAATTTCAAATTAGAAACTAAAAGTATACATTGAAGATTTTCGTTCAGGCTGGGACTCGAACCCAGGGCCACTCGCTTGGAAGCCTAACACTCTAGCCATTAGTCTATGGGAGCTCTGTCGGTGGGAATTTTAAATATAATAAAAACAAAAAATGCACCTTGGTAATTGTTTATTTAAACACTTTGAAATCTTCGTGTCGAAAAATTAAACTGACTCAGAATTTTCTTCCCTACATAAATAATCAATAATTGCAAAGGATAGAAATTGAAAAAAAAAAAGAATTTTCAAATTAGAAAAGAAATATATACATTGAAGATATTCGCTCCGGCTGGGACTCGAACCCAGGCCACTCGCTTGGAAGACCAGCGGTCTAGCCATTAGGCTATCGGAGTTCTGTCGAGCGGAGTCTTACTGCCTGACTGATACTGCCTGACTGACAGACTGACTCACTGACTGACTGATACTGACTGACTGACTCACTGACTGACCGAGACTGACTGACTAACTGCCTGACTGACTGAGACTGGACTGACTGACTGACTGACTGACTGACTGACTGACTGAGACTGACTGACTGACTGCTTGACTCTCTGACTGGCTATTTCACTGACTGACTGAATGACTAAATGACTGACTGACACTGACTGACTGACTGCTTGACTACCTGACTGACTGCTTGACTGACTAACTGACTGGACAGGACTGACCGACTGACTGACTGACAGACTGACTGAATAAGGATGACTGACAGACTGACTGAATAAGGCTGACCGACTGACTGACTGCCTGACTGACTGACTGACTGAATGACTGACTGACAGACTGACCGAGACTGACTGACTGACTGACTGAGACTGGACTGGACTGACTGACTGACTGACTGAGACTGGACTGGACTGACTGACTGACTGACTGACTGAGACTGACTGACTGCTTTAGTGACTAACTGACTGCACAGGACTGACCGACTGACTGACTGACTGACTGCCTGACTGACTGACTGACTGAATGACTGACTGACTGAGACTAAATGACTGACTGCTTGACTGACTGGCTAAAGGACTAACTGACTGACTGAGTGACTGACTGACTGGACTGACTGACTGAGACTGAATGACTGAGTGCTTGACTGATTGACTGTCAGACTGACTGACTGACTTCGCAAAAGGGAAAAATAAAAAAAAAAAGAATTATAAAATTAGAAAAAAATATTTGCATTTAAGATTTCCTTTCCGGCTGGGATTTGAACCCAGGGCGACACTCATGGAAGCCCAACGCTCTCGCCAATATACTATTGGATCTCTGTTGATCGGTGTCTCAATTATAATAAAAACAAAAAATGCACCTTAGTAATTATTGATCTAAAATCTTTGAAATCTATAGGTCGAATGATTAAACTGACTCAGAATTTTCTTCCGTACATAAATAATCCATATTTGCAAAAGAAAGAAATTGAAAAAAAAAAGAATCTTCAAATTAGAAGAGAAATATATACATGGAAGATTTTCGTTCCGGCCGGGACTCGAACCCAGTACCACGCGCTTGGAACCCAACGGTCTAGCCATTAGGCTATCGGAGCTCTGTCGATGGAAGTCTTAAATATAATAAAAACAAAAAATGCACCTTGGTAATTATTGATTCAAACACTTTGAAATTTACAGGTCGAATAATTAAACTGACTCAGAATTTTTCTCCCTACATAAATAATCAATATTCGCAAAAGAGAAAAATTTAAAAAAAAGAAGAAGAAATTTCAAATTAGAAACTAAAAGTATACATTGAAGATTTTCGTTCAGGCTGGGACTCGAACCCAGGGCCACTCGCTTGGAAGCCTAACACTCTAGCCATTAGTCTATGGGAGCTCTGTCGGTGGGAGTTTTAAATATAATAAAAACAAAAAATGCACCTTGGTAATTGTTTATTTAAACACTTTGAAACCTTTGTGTCGAAAAATTAAACTGACTCAGAATTTTCTTCCCTACATAAATAATCAATAATTGCAAAGGAAAGAAATTGAAAAAAAAAAAAGAATTTTCAAATTAGAAAAGAAATATACATTGAAGATATTCGCTCCGGCTGGGACTCGAACCCAGGCCACTCGCTTGGAAGACCAGCGGTCTAGCCATTACGCTATCGGAGTTCTGTCGAGCGGAATCTTACTGCCTGACTGATACTGCCTGACTGACAGACTGACTCACTGACTGACTGATACTGACTGACTGACTCACTGACTGACCGAGACTGACTGACTAACTGCCTGACTGACTGAGACTGGACTGACTGACTGACTGACTGACTGACTGACTGACTAACTGACTGACTGAGACTGACTGACTGACTGCTTGACTCTCTGACTGGCTATTTCACTGACTGACTGAATGACTAAATGACTGACTGACACTGACTGACTGACTGCTTGACTGACTAACTGACTGGACAGGACTGACCGACTGACTGACTGACAGACTGACTGAATAAGGATGACTGACAGACTGACTGAATAAGGCTGACTGACTGACTGACTGACAGACTGACTGACTGCCTGACTGACTGACTGACTGAATGACTGACTGATTGACTGACCGAGACTGACTGACTGACTGACTGAGACTGACTGACTGCTTTAGTGACTAACTGACTGCACAGGACTGACCGACTGACTGACTGACTGACTGCCTGACTGACTGAGACTAAATGACTGACTGCTTGACTGACTGGCTGAAGGACTAACTGACTGACTGAGTGACTGACTGACTGGACTGACTGACTGAGACTGAATGACTGAGTGCTTGACTGATTGACTGTCAGACTGACTGACTGACTTCGCAAAAGGGAAAAATAAAAAAAAAAGAATTATAAAATTAGAAAAAAATATTTGCATTTAAGATTTCCTTTCCGGCTGGGATTTGAACCCAGGGCGACACTCATGGAAGCCCAACGCTCTCGCCAATATACTATCGGATCTCTGTTGATCGGTGTCTTAATTATAATAAAAACAAAAAATGCACCTTAGTAATTATTGATCTAAAATCTTTGAAATCTAAAGGTCGAATGATTAAACTGACTCAGAATTTTCTTCCGTACATAAATAATCCATATTTGCAAAAGAAAGAAATTGAAAAAAAAAAAGAATCTTCACATTAGAAGAGAAATATATACATGGAAGATTTTCGTTCCGGCCGGGACTCGAACCCAGTACCACGCGCTTGGAACCCAACGGTCTAGCCATTAGGCTATCGGAGCTCTGTCGATGGAAGTCTTAAATACAATAAAAACAAAAAATGCACCTTGGTAATTATTGATTCAAAAACTTTGAAATTTACAGGTCGAATAATTAAACTGACTCAGAATTTTTCTCCCTACATAAATAATCAATATTCGCAAAAGAGAAAAATTAAAAAAAAAAGAAGAAGAAATTTCAAATTAGAAACTAAAAGTATACATTGAAGATTTTCGTTCAGGCTGGGACTGGAACCCAGGGCCACTCGCTTGGAAGCCTAACACTCTAGCCATTAGTCTATGGGAGCTCTGTCGGTGGGAGTTTTAAATATAATAAAAACAAAAAATGCACCTTGGTAATTGTTTATTTAAACACTTTGAAATCTTCGTGTCGAAAAATTAAACTGACTCAGAATTTTCTTCCCTACATAAATAATCAATAATTGCAAAGGAAAGAAATTGGAAAAAAAAATAATTTTCAAATAAGAAAAGAAATATATACATTGAAGATTTTCGCTCCGGCTGGGACTCGAACCCAGGCCACTCGCTTGGAAGACCAGCGGTCTAGCCATTAGGCTATCGGAGTTCTGTCGAGCGGAGTCTTACTGCCTGACTGATACTGCCTGACTGACAGACTGACTCACTGACTGACTGATACTGACTGACTGACTCACTGACTGACCGAGACTGACTGACTAACTGCCTGACTGACTCAGACTGGACTGACTGACTGACTGACTAACTGACTGACTGAGACTGACTGACTGACTGCTTGACTCTCTGACTGGCTATTTCACTGACTGACTGAATGACTAAATGACTGACTGACACTGACTGACTGACTGCTTGACTACCTGACTGACTGCTTGACTGACTAACTGACTGGACAGGACTGACCGACTGACTGACTGACAGACTGACTGAATAAGGATGACTGACAGACTGCCTGAATAAGGCTGACTGACTGACTGACTGACAGACTGACTGACTGCCTGACTGACTGACTGACTGAATGACTGACTGACTGACTGACCGAGACTGACTGACTGACTGACTGAGACTGGACTGGACTGACTGACTGACTGACTGACTGACTGACTGACTGACTGAGACTGACTGACTGCTTTAGTGACTAACTGACTGCACAGGACTGACCGACTGACTGACTGCCTGACTGACTGACTGACTGAATGACTGACTGACTGAGACTAAATGACTGACTGCTTGACTGACTGGCTGAAGGACTAACTGACTGACTGAGTGACTGACTGACTGGACTGACTGACTGAGACTGAATGACTGAGTGCTTGACTGATTGACTGTCAGACTGACTGACTGACTTCGCAAAAGGGAAAAATAAAAAAAAAAGAATTATAAAATTAGAAAAAAATATTTGCATTTAAGATTTCCTTTCCGGCTGGGATTTGAACCCAGGGCGACACTCATGGAAGCCCAACGCTCTCGCCAATATACTATCGGATCTCTGTTGACCGGTGTCTTAATTATAATAAAAACAAAAAATGCACCTTAGTAATTATTGATCTAAAATCTTTGAAATCTAAAGGTCGAATGATTAAACTGACTCAGAATTTTCTTCCGTACATAAATAATCCATATTTGCAAAAGAAAGAAATTGAAAAAAAAAAGAATCTTCAAATTAGAAGAGAAATATATACATGGAAGATTTTCGTTCCGGCCGGGACTCGAACCCAGTACCACGCGCTTGGAACCCAACGGTCTAGCCATTAGGCTATCGGAGCTCTGTCGATGGAAGTCTTAAATATAATAAAAACAAAAAATGCACCTTGGTAATTATTGATTCAAACACTTTGAAATTAACAGGTCGAATAATTAAACTGACTCAGAATTTTTCTCCCTACATAAATAATCAATATTCGCAAAAGAGAAAAATTAAAAAAAAAAAGAAGAAGAAATTTCAAATTAGAAACTAAAAGTATACATTGAAGATTTTCGTTCAGGCTGGGACTCGAACCCAGGGCCACTCGCTTGGAAGCCTAACACTCTAGCCATTAGTCTATGGGAGCTCTGTCGGTGGGAATTTTAAATATAATAAAAACAAAAAATGCACCTTGGTAATTGTTTATTTAAACACTTTGAAATCTTTGTGTCGAAAAATTAAACTGACTCAGAATTTTCTTCCCTACATAAATAATCAATAATTGCAAAGGAAAGAAATTGAAAAAAAAAAAGAATTTTCAAATTAGAAAAGAAATATATACATTGAAGATATTCGCTCCGGCTGGGACTCGAACCCAGGCCACTCGCTTGGAAGACCAGCGGTCTAGCCATTAGGCTATCGGAGTTCTGTCGAGCGGAGTCTTACTGCCTGACTGATACTGCCTGACTGACAGACTGACTCACTGACTGACTGATACTGACTGACTGACTCACTGACTGACCGAGACTGACTGACTAACTGCCTGACTGACTGAGACTGGACTGACTGACTGACTGACTGACTGACTGACTAACTGACTGACTGAGACTGACTGACTGACTGCTTGACTCTCTGACTGGCTATTTCACTGACTGACTGAATGACTAAATGACTGACTGACACTGACTGACTGACTGCTTGACTACCTGACTGACTGCTTGACTGACTAACTGACTGGACAGGACTGACCGACTGACTGACTGACAGACTGACTGAATAAGGATGACTGACAGACTGACTGAATAAGGCTGACTGACTGACTGACTGACAGACTGACTGAATAAGGCTGACCGACTGACTGACTGCCTGACTGACTGACTGACTGAATGACTGACTGACAGACTGACCGAGACTGACTGACTGACTGACTGAGACTGGACTGGACTGACTGACTGACTGACTGACTGAGACTGACTGACTGCTTTAGTGACTAACTGACTGCACAGGACTGACCGACTGACTGACTGACTGACTGCCTGACTGACTGACTGACTGAATGACTGACTGACTGAGACTAAATGACTGACTGCTTGACTGACTGGCTGAAGGACTAACTGACTGACTGAGTGACTGACTGACTGGACTGACTGACTGAGACTGAATGACTGAGTGCTTGACTGATTGACTGTCAGACTGACTGACTGACTTCGCAAAAGGGAAAAATAAAAAAAAAAGAATTATAAAATTAGAAAAAAATATTTGCATTTAAGATTTCCTTTCCGGCTGGGATTTGAACCCAGGGCGACACTCATGGAAGCCCAACGCTCTCGCCAATATACTATTGGATCTCTGTTGATCGGTGTCTCAATTATAATAAAAACAAAAAATGCACCTTAGTAATTATTGATCTAAAATCTTTGAAATCTATAGGTCGAATGATTAAACTGACTCAGAATTTTCTTCCGTACATAAATAATCCATATTTGCAAAAGAAAGAAATTGAAAAAAAAAAGAATCTTCAAATTAGAAGAGAAATATATACATGGAAGATTTTCGTTCCGGCCGGGACTCGAACCCAGTACCACGCGCTTGGAACCCAACGGTCTAGCCATTAGGCTATCGGAGCTCTGTCGATGGAAGTCTTAAATATAATAAAAACAAAAAATGCACCTTGGTAATTATTGATTCAAACACTTTGAAATTTACAGGTCGAATAATTAAACTGACTCAGAATTTTTCTCCCTACATAAATAATCAATATTCGCAAAAGAGAAAAATTTAAAAAAAAGAAGAAGAAATTTCAAATTAGAAACTAAAAGTATACATTGAAGATTTTCGTTCAGGCTGGGACTCGAACCCAGGGCCACTCGCTTGGAAGCCTAACACTCTAGCCATTAGTCTATGGGAGCTCTGTCGGTGGGAGTTTTAAATATAATAAAAACAAAAAATGCACCTTGGTAATTGTTTATTTAAACACTTTGAAACCTTCGTGTCGAAAAATTAAACTGACTCAGAATTTTCTTCCCTACATAAATAATCAATAATTGCAAAGGAAAGAAATTGAAAAAAAAAAAAAAGAATTTTCAAATTAGAAAAGAAATATATACATTGAAGATATTCGCTCCGGCTGGGACTCGAACCCAGGCCACTCGCTTGGAAGACCAGCGGTCTAGCCATTAGGCTATCGGAGTTCTGTCGAGCGGAGTCTTACTGCCTGACTGATACTGCCTGACTGACAGACTGACTCACTGACTGACTGATACTGACTGACTGACTCACTGACTGACCGAGACTGACTGACTAACTGCCTGACTGACTGAGACTGGACTGACTGACTGACTGACTGACTGACTGACTGACTAACTGACTGACTGAGACTGACTGACTGACTGCTTGACTCTCTGACTGGCTATTTCACTGACTGACTGAATGACTAAATGACTGACTGACACTGACTGACTGACTGCTTGACTGACTAACTGACTGGACAGGACTGACCGACTGACTGACTGACAGACTGACTGAATAAGGATGACTGACAGACTGACTGAATAAGGCTGACTGACTGACTGACTGACAGACTGACTGACTGCCTGACTGACTGACTGACTGAATGACTGACTGATTGACTGACCGAGACTGACTGACTGACTGACTGAGACTGGACTGGACTGACTGACTGACTGACTGACTGAGACTGACTGACTGCTTTAGTGACTAAATGACTGCACAGGACTGACCGACTGACTGACTGCCTGACTGACTGACTGACTGAATGACTGACTGACTGAGACTAAATGACTGACTGCTTGACTGACTGGCTGAAGGACTAACTGACTGACTGAGTGACTGGACTGACTGACTGAGACTAAATGACTGACTGCTTGACTGACTGGCTGAAGGACTAACTGACTGACTGAGTGACTGACTGACTGGACTGACTGACTGAGACTGAATGACTGAGTGCTTGACTGATTGACTGTCAGACTGACTGACTGACTTCGCAAAAGGGAAAAATAAAAAAAAAAGAATTATAAAATTAGAAAAAAATATTTGCATTTAAGATTTCCTTTCCGGCTGGGATTTGAACCCAGGGCGACACTCATGGAAGCCCAACGCTCTCGCCAATATACTATCGGATCTCTGTTGATCGGTGTCTTAGTTATAATAAAAACAAAAAATGCACCTTAGTAATTATTGATTTAAAATCTTTGAAATCTAAAGGTCGAATGATTAAACTGACTCAGAATTTTCTTCCGTACATAAATAATCCATATTTGCAAAAGAAAGAAATTGAAAAAAAAAGAATCTTCAAATTAGAAGAGAAATATATACATGGAAGATTTTCGTTCCGGCCGGGACTCGATTGTTCGACCAGCGGTCTAGCTCCACTCGCTTGGAAGACCAGCGGTCTAGCCATTAGGCTATGGGAGTTCTGTCGAGCGGAGTCTTACTGCCTGACTGATACTGCCTGACTGACAGACTGACTCACTGACTGACTGATACTGACTGACTGACTCACTGACTGACCGAGACTGACTGACTAACTGCCTGACTGACTGAGACTGGACTGACTGACTGAGACTGGACTGACTGACTGACTAACTGACTGACTGAGAGTTTCCAAGTACCACGCGCTTGGAACCCAACGGTCTAGCCATTAGGCTATCGGAGCTCTGTCGATGGAAGTCTTAAATATAATAAAAACAAAAAATGCACCTTGGTAATTATTGATTCAAACACTTTGAAATTTACAGGTCGAATAATTAAACTGACTCAGAATTTTTCTCCCTACATAAATAATCAATATTCGCAAAAGAGAAAAATTAAAAAAAAAGAAGAAGAAATTTCAAATTAGAAACTAAAAGTATACATTGAAGATTTTCGTTCAGGCTGGGACTCGAACCCAGGGCCACTCGCTTGGAAGCCTAACACTCTAGCCATTAGTCTATGGGAGCTCTGCCGGTGGGAGTTTTAAATATAATAAAAACAAAAAATGCACCTTGGTAATTGTTTATTTAAACACTTTGAAATCTTCGTGTCGAAAAATTAAACTGACTCAGAATTTTCTTCCCTACATAAATAATCAATAATTGCAAAGGAAAGAAATTGAAAAAAAAAAGAATTTTCAAATTAGAAAAGAAATATATACATCGAAGATATTCGCTCCGGCTGGGACTCGAACCCAGGCCACTCGCTTGGAAGACCAGCGGTCTAGCCATTAGGCTATCGGAGTTCTGTCGAGCGGAGTCTTACTGCCTGACTGATACTGCCTGACTGACAGATTGCTCACTGACTGACTGATACTGACTGACTGACTCACTGACTGACCGAGACTGACTGACTAACTGCCTGACTGACTGAGACTGGACTGACTGACTGACTGACTGACTGACTGACTAACTGACTGACTGAGACTGACTGACTGACTGCTTGACTCTCTGACTGGCTATTTCACTGACTGACTGAATGACTAAATGACTGACTGACACTGACTGACTGACTGCTTGACTACCTGACTGACTGCTTGACTGACTAACTGACTGGACAGGACTGACCGACTGACTGACTGACAGACTGACTGAATAAGGATGACTGACAGACTGACTGAAAAAGGATGACTGACAGACTGACTGAATAAGGCTGACTGACTGACTGACTGACAGACTGACTGAATAAGGCTGACCGACTGACTGACTGCCTGACTGACTGACTGACTGAATGACTGACTGACTGACTGACCGAGACTGACTGACTGACTGACTGAGACTGGACTGGACTGACTGGCTGACTGACTGACTGAGACTGACTGACTGCTTTAGTGACTAACTGACTGCACAGAACTGACCGACTGACTGACTGCCTGACTGACTGACTGACTGAATGACTGACTGACTGAGACTAAATGACTGACTGCTTGACTGACTGGCTGAAGGACTAACTGACTGACTGAGTGACTGACTGACTGGACTGACTGACTGAGACTGAATGACTGAGTGCTTGACTGATTGACTGTCAGACTGACTGACTGACTTCGCAAAAGGGAAAAATAAAAAAAAAAGAATTATAAAATTAGAAAAAATATTTGCATTTAAGATTTCCTTTCCGGCTGGGATTTGAACCCAGGGCGACACTCATGGAAGCCCAACGCTCTCGCCAATATACTATCGGATCTAGCCATTAGGCTATCGGAGCTCTGTCGATGGAAGTCTTAAATATAATAAAAACAAAAAATGCACCTTGGTAATTATTGATTCAAACACTTTGAAATTTACAGGTCGAATAATTAAACTGACTCAGAATTTTTCTCCCTACATAAATAATCAATATTCGCAAAAGAGAAAAATTAAAAAAAAAGAAGAAGAAATTTCAAATTAGAAACTAAAAGTATACATTGAAGATTTTCGTTCAGGCTGGGACTCGAACCCAGGGCCACTCGCTTGGAAGCCTAACACTCTAGCCATTAGTCTATGGGAGCTCTGCCGGTGGGAGTTTTAAATATAATAAAAACAAAAAATGCACCTTGGTAATTGTTTATTTAAACACTTTGAAATCTTCGTGTCGAAAAATTAAACTGACTCAGAATTTTCTTCCCTACATAAATAATCAATAATTGCAAAGGAAAGAAATTGAAAAAAAAAAGAATTTTCAAATTAGAAAAGAAATATATACATCGAAGATATTCGCTCCGGCTGGGACTCGAACCCAGGCCACTCGCTTGGAAGACCAGCGGTCTAGCCATTAGGCTATCGGAGTTCTGTCGAGCGGAGTCTTACTGCCTGACTGATACTGCCTGACTGACAGACTGACTCACTGACTGACTGATACTGACTGACTGACTCACTGACTGACCGAGACTGACTGACTAACTGCCTGACTGACTGAGACTGGACTGACTGACTGACTGACTGACTGACTGACTAACTGACTGACTGAGACTGACTGACTGACTGCTTGACTCTCTGACTGGCTATTTCACTGACTGACTGAATGACTAAATGACTGACTGACACTGACTGACTGACTGCTTGACTACCTGACTGACTGCTTGACTGACTAACTGACTGGACAGGACTGACCGACTGACTGACTGACAGACTGACTGAATAAGGATGACTGACAGACTGACTGAAAAAGGATGACTGACAGACTGACTGAATAAGGCTGACTGACTGACTGACTGTCAGACTGACTGAATAAGGCTGACCGACTGACTGACTGCCTGACTGACTGACTGACTGAATGACTGACTGACTGACTGACCGAGACTGACTGACTGACTGACTGAGACTGGACTGGACTGACTGGCTGACTGACTGACTGAGACTGACTGACTGCTTTAGTGACTAACTGACTGCACAGAACTGACCGACTGACTGACTGCCTGACTGACTGACTGACTGAATGACTGACTGACTGAGACTAAATGACTGACTGCTTGACTGACTGGCTGAAGGACTAACTGACTGACTGAGTGACTGACTGACTGGACTGACTGACTGAGACTGAATGACTGAGTGCTTGACTGATTGACTGTCAGACTGACTGACTGACTTCGCAAAAGGGAAAAATAAAAAAAAAAGAATTATAAAATTAGAAAAAATATTTGCATTTAAGATTTCCTTTCCGGCTGGGATTTGAACCCAGGGCGACACTCATGGAAGCCCAACGCTCTTGCCAATATACTATCGGATCTCTGTTGATCGGTGTCTTAATTATAATAAAAACAAAAAATGCACCTTAGTAATTATTGATCTAAAATCTTTGAAATCTAAAGGTCGAATGATTAAACTGACTCAGAATTTTCTTCCGTACATAAATAATCCATATTTGCAAAAGAAAGAAATTGAAAAAAAAAAGAATCTTCAAATTAGAAGAGAAATATATACATGGAAGATTTTCGTTCCGGCCGGGACTCGAACCCAGTACCACGCGCTTGGAACCCAACGGTCTAGCCATTAGGCCTTCGGAGCTCTGTCGATGGAAGTCTTAAATATAATAAAAACAAAAAATGCACCTTGGTAATTATTGATTCAAACACTTTGAAATTTACAGGTCGAATAATTAAACTGACTCAGAATTTTTCTCCCTACATAAATAATCAATATTCGCAAAAGAGAAAAATTAAAAAAAAAGAAGAAGAAATTTCAAATTAGAAACTAAAAGTATACATTGAAGATTTTCGTTCAGGCTGGGACTCGAACCCAGGGCCACTCGCTTGGAAGCCTAACACTCTAGCCATTAGTCTATGGGAGCTCTGTCGGTGGGAGTTTTAAATATAATAAAAACAAAAAATGCACCTTGGTAATTGTTTATTTAAACACTTTGAAATCTTCGTGTCGAAAAATTAAACTGACTCAGAATTTTCTTCCCTACATAAATAATCAATAATTGCAAAGGAAAGAAATTGAAAAAAAAAGAATTTTCAAATTAGAAAAGAAATATATACATTGAAGATATTCGCTCCGGCTGGGACTCGAACCCAGGCCACTCGCTTGGAAGACCAGCGGTCTAGCCATTAGGCTATCGGAGTTCTGTCGAGCGGAGTCTTACTGCCTGACTGATACTGCCTGACTGACAGACTGACTCACTGACTGACTGATACTGACTGACTGACTCACTGACTGACCGAGACTGACTGACTAACTGCCTGACTGACTGAGACTGGACTGACTGACTGACTGACTGACTGACTGACTAACTGACTGACTGAGACTGACTGACTGACTGCTTGACTCTCTGACTGGCTATTTCACTGACTGACTGAATGACTAAATGACTGACTGACACTGACTGACTGACTGCTTGACTACCTGACTGACTGCTTGACTGACTAACTGACTGGACAGGACTGACCGACTGACTGACTGACAGACTGACTGAATAAGGATGACTGACAGACTGACTGAATAAGGCTGACTGACTGACTGACTGACAGACTGACTGAATAAGGCTGACCGACTGACTGACTGCCTGACTGACTGACTGACTGAATGACTGACTGACTGACTGACCGAGACTGACTGACTGACTGACTGAGACTGGACTGGACTGACTGACTGACTGACTGACTGAGACTGACTGACTGCTTTAGTGACTAACTGACTGCACAGGACTGACCGACTGACTGACTGCCTGACTGACTGACTGACTGAATGACTGACTGACTGAGACTAAATGACTGACTGCTTGACTGACTGGCTGAAGGACTAACTGACTGACTGAGTGACTGACTGACTGGACTGACTGACTGAGACTGAATGACTGAGTGCTTGACTGATTGACTGTCAGACTGACTGACTGACTTCGCAAAAGGGAAAAATAAAAAAAAAAGAATTATAAAATTAGAAAAAATATTTGCATTTAAGATTTCCTTTCCGGCTGGGATTTGAACCCAGGGCGACACTCATGGAAGCCCAACGCTCTCGCCAATATACTATCGGATCTCTGTTGATCGGTGTCTTAATTATAATAAAAACAAAAAATGCACCTTAGTAATTATTGATCTAAAATCTTTGAAATCTAAAGGTCGAATGATTAAACTGACTCAGAATTTTCTTCCGTACATAAATAATCCATATTTGCAAAAGAAAGAAATTGAACAAAAAAAGAATCTTCAAATTAGAAGAGAAATATATACATGGAAGATTTTCGTTCCGGCCGGGACTCGAACCCAGTACCACGCGCTTGGAACCCAACGGTCTAGCCATTAGGCTATCGGAGCTCTGTCGATGGAAGTCTTAAATATAATAAAAACAAAAAATGCACCTTGGTAATTATTGATTCAAACACTTTGAAATTTACAGGTCGAATAATTAAACTGACTCAGAATTTTTCTCCCTACATAAATAATCAATATTCGCAAAAGAGAAAAATTAAAAAAAAAGAAGAAGAAATTTCAAATTAGAAACTAAAAGTATACATTGAAGATTTTCGTTCAGGCTGGGACTCGAACCCAGGGCCACTCGCTTGGAAGCCTAACACTCTAGCCATTAGTCTATGGGAGCTCTGTCGGTGGGAGTTTTAAATATAATAAAAACAAAAAATGCACCTTGGTAATTGTTTATTTAAACACTTTGAAATCTTCGTGTCGAAAAATTAAACTGACTCAGAATTTTCTTCCCTACATAAATAATCAATAATTGCAAAGGAAAGAAATTGAAAAAAAAAAGAATTTTCAAATTAGAAAAGAAATATATACATTGAAGATATTCGCTCCGGCTGGGACTCGAACCCAGGCCACTCGCTTGGAAGACCAGCGGTCTAGCCATTAGGCTATCGGAGTTCTGTCGAGCGGAGTCTTACTGCCTGACTGATACTGCCTGACTGACAGACTGACTCACTGACTGACTGATACTGACTGACTGACTCACTGACTGACCGAGACTGACTGACTAACTGCCTGACTGACTGAGACTGGACTGACTGACTGACTGACTGACTGACTGACTAACTGACTGACTGAGACTGACTGACTGACTGCTTGACTCTCTGACTGGCTATTTCACTGACTGACTGAATGACTAAATGACTGACTGACACTGACTGACTGACTGCTTGACTACCTGACTGACTGCTTGACTGACTAACTGACTGGACAGGACTGACCGACTGACTGACAGACTGACTGAATAAGGATGACTGACAGACTGACTGAATAACGCTGACTGACTGACTGACTGACTGACTGACTGAATAAGGCTGACCGACTGACTGACTGCCTGACTGACTGACTGACTGAATGACTGACTGACTGACTGACCGAGACTGACTGACTGACTGACTGAGACTGGACTGGACTGACTGACTGACTGACTGACTGAGACTGACTGACTGCTTTAGTGACTAACTGACTGCACAGGACTGACCGACTGACTGACTGCCTGACTGACTGACTGACTGAATGACTGACTGACTGAGACTAAATGACTGACTGCTTGACTGACTGGCTGAAGGACTAACTGACTGACTGAGTGACTGACTGACTGGACTGACTGACTGAGACTGAATGACTGAGTGCTTGACTGATTGACTGTCAGACTGACTGACTGACTTCGCAAAAGGGAAAAATAAAAAAAAAAAAGAATTATAAAATTAGAAAAAATATTTGCATTTAAGATTTCCTTTCCGGCTGGGATTTGAACCCAGGGCGACACTCATGGAAGCCCAACGCTCTCGCCAATATACTATCGGATCTCTGTTGATCGGTGTCTTAATTATAATAAAAACAAAAAATGCACCTTAGTAATTATTGATCTAAAATCTTTGAAATCTAAAGGTCGAATGATTAAACTGACTCAGAATTTTCTTCCGTACATAAATAATCCATATTTGCAAAAGAAAGAAATTGAACAAAAAAAGAATCTTCAAATTAGAAGAGAAATATATACATGGAAGATTTTCGTTCCGGCCGGGACTCGAACCCAGTACCACGCGCTTGGAACCCAACGGTCTAGCCATTAGGCTATCGGAGCTCTGTCGATGGAAGTCTTAAATATAATAAAAACAAAAAATGCACCTTGGTAATTATTGATTCAAACACTTTGAAATTTACAGGTCGAATAATTAAACTGACTCAGAATTTTTCTCCCTACATAAATAATCAATATTCGCAAAAGAGAAAAATTATAAAAAAAGAAGAAATTTCAAATTAGAAACTAAAAGTATACATTGAAGATTTTCGTTCAGGCTGGGACTCGAACCCAGGGCCACTCGCTTGGAAGCCTAACACTCTAGCCATTAGTCTATGGGAGCTCGGTCGGTGGGAGTTTTAAATATAATAAAAACAAAAAATGCACCTTGGTAATTGTTTATTTAAACACTTTGAAATCTTCGTGTCGAAAAATTAAACTGACTCAGAATTTTCTTCCCTACATAAATAATCAATAATTGCAAAGGAAAGAAATTGAAAAAAAAAAGAATTTTCAAATTAGAAAAGAAATATATACATTGAAGATATTCGCTCCGGCTGGGACTCGAACCCAGGCCACTCGCTTGGAAGACCAGCGGTCTAGCCATTAGGCTATCGGAGTTCTGTCGAGCGGAGTCTTACTGCCTGACTGATACTGCCTGACTGACAGACTGACTCACTGACTGACTGATACTGACTGACTGACTCACTGACTGACCGAGACTGACTGACTAACTGCCTGACTGACTGAGACTGGACTGACTGACTGACTGACTGACTGACTGACTAACTGACTGACTGAGACTGACTGACTGACTGCTTGACTCTCTGACTGGCTATTTCACTGACTGACTGAATGACTAAATGACTGACTGACACTGACTGACTGACTGCTTGACTACCTGACTGACTGCTTGACTGACTAACTGACTGGACAGGACTGACCGACTGACTGACTGACAGACTGACTGAATAAGGATGACTGACAGACTGACTGAATAAGGCTGACTGACTGACTGACTGACAGACTGACTGAATAAGGCTGACCGACTGACTGACTGCCTGACTGACTGACTGACTGAATGACTGACTGACTGACTGACCGAGACTGACTGACTGACTGACTGAGACTGGACTGGACTGACTGACTGACTGACTGAGACTGACTGACTGCTTTAGTGACTGCACAGGACTGACCGACTGACTGACTGACTGACTGAATGACTGACTGACTGAGACTAAATGACTGACTGATTGACTGACTGGCTGAAGGACTAACTGACTGACTGAGTGACTGACTGACTGGACTGACTGACTGAGACTGAATGACTGAGTGCTTGACTGATTGACTGTCAGACTGACTGACTGACTTCGCAAAAGGGAAAAATAAAAAAAAAAGAATTATAAAATTAGAAAAAAATATTTGCATTTAAGATTTCCTTTCCGGCTGGGATTTGAACCCAGGGCGACACTCATGGAAGCCCAACGCTCTCGCCAATTTACTATCGGATCTCTGTTGATCGGTGTCTTAATTATAATAAAAACAAAAAATGCACCTTAGTAATTATTGATCTAAAATCTTTGAAATCTAAAGGTCGAATGATTAAACTGACTCAGAATTTTCTTCCGTACATAAATAATCCATATTTGCAAAAGAAAGAAATTGAAAAAAAAAAGAATCTTCAAATTAGAAGAGAAATATATACATGGAAGATTTTCGTTCCGGCCGGGACTCGAACCCAGTACCACGCGCTTGGGACCCAACGGTCTAGCCATTAGGCTATCGGAGCTCTGTCGATGGAAGTCTTAAATATAATACAAACAAAAAATGCACCTTGGTAATTATTGATTCAAACACTTTGAAATTTACAGGTCGAATAATTAAACTGACTCAGAATTTTTCTCCCTACATAAATAATCAATATTCGCAAAAGAGAAAAATTAAAAAAAAAGAAGAAGAAATTTCAAATTAGAAACTAAAAGTATACATTGAAGATTTTCGTTCAGGCTGGGACTCGAACCCAGGGCCACTCGCTTGGAAGCCTAACACTCTAGCCATTAGTCTATGGGAGCTCTGTCGGTGGGAGTTTTAAATATAATAAAAACAAAAAATGCACCTTGGTAATTGTTTATTTAAACACTTTGAAATCTTCGTGTCGAAAAATTAAACTGACTCAGAATTTTCTTCCCTACATAAATAATCAATAATTGCAAAGGAAAGAAATTGAAAAAAAAAAAGAATTTTCAAATTAGAAAAGAAATATATACATTGAAGATATTCGCTCCGGCTGGGACTCGAACCCAGGCCACTCGCTTGGAAGACCAGCGGTCTAGCCATTAGGCTATCGGAGTTCTGTCGAGCGGAGTCTTACTGCCTGACTGATACTGCCTGACTGACAGACTGACTCACTGACTGACTGATACTGACTGACTGACTCACTGACTGACCGAGACTGACTGACTAACTGCCTGACTGACTGACTGACTGACTGACTGACTAACTGACTGACTGAGACTGACTGACTCACTGCTTGACTCTCTGACTGGCTATTTCACTGACTGACTGAATGACTAAATGACTGACTGACACTGACTGACTGACTGCTTGACTACCTGACTGACTGCTTGACTGACTAACTGACTGGACAGGACTGACCGACTGACTGACTGACAGACTGACTGAATAAGGATGACTGACAGACTGACTGAATAAGGCTGACTGACTGACTGACTGACAGACTGACTGAATAAGGCTGACCGACTGACTGACTGACTGACTGAATGACTGACTGACTGACTGACCGAGACTGACTGACTGACTGACTGAGACTGGACTGGACTGACTGACTGACTGACTGACTGAGACTGACTGACTGCTTTAGTGACTAACTGACTGCACAGGACTGACCGACTGACTGACTGACTGACTGCCTGACTGACTGACTGACTGAATGACTGACTGACTGAGACTAAATGACTGACTGCTTGACTGACTGGCTGAAGGACTAACTGACTGACTGAGTGACTGACTGACTGGACTGACTGACTGAGACTGAATGACTGAGTGCTTGACTGATTGACTGTCAGACTGACTGACTGACTTCGCAAAGGGAAAAATAAAAAAAAAAAGAATTATAAAATTAGAAAAAAATATTTGCATTTAAGATTTCCATTCCGGCTGGGATTTGAACCCAGGGCGACACTCATGGAAGCCCAACGCTCTCGCCAATATACTATCGGATCTCTGTTGATCGGTGTCTTAATTATAATAAAAACAAAAAATGCACCTTAGTAATTATTGATCTAAAATCTTTGAAATCTAAATGTCGAATGATTAAACTGACTCAGAATTTTCTTCCGTACATAAATAATCCATATTTGCAAAAGAAAGAAATTGAAAAAAAAAAGAATCTTCAAATTAGAAGAGAAATATATACATGGAAGATTTTCGTTCCGGCCGGGACTCGAACCCAGTAACACGAGCTTGGAACCCAACGGTCTAGCCATTAGGCTATCGGAGCTCTGTCGATGGAAGTCTTAAATATAATAAAAACAAAAAATGCACCTTGGTAATTATTGATTCAAACACTTTGAAATTTACAGGTCGAATAATTAAACTGACTCAGAATTTTTCTCCCTACATAAATAATCAATATTCGCAAAAGAGAAAAATTAAAAAAAAAGAAGAAGAAATTTCAAATTAGAAACTAAAAGTATACATTGAAGATTTTCGTTCAGGCTGGGACTCGAACCCAGGGCCACTCGCTTGGAAGCCTAACACTCTAGCCATTAGTCTATGGGAGCTCTGTCGGTGGGAGTTTTAAATATAATAAAAACAAAAAATGCACCTTGGTAATTGTTTATTTAAACACTTTGAAATCTTCGTGTCGAAAAATTAAACTGACTCAGAATTTTCTTCCCTACATAAATAATCAATAATTGCAAAGGAAAGAAATTGAAAAAAAAAAGAATTTTCAAATTAGAAAAGAAATATATACATTGAAGATATTCGCTCCGGCTGGGACTCGAACCCAGGCCACTCGCTTGGAAGACCAGCGGTCTAGCCATTAGGCTATCGGAGTTCTGTCGAGCGGAGTCTTACTGCCTGACTGATACTGCCTGACTGACAGACTGACTCACTGACTGACTGATACTGACTGACTGACTCACTGACTGACTGACTGACTGACTGACTGACTAACTGACTGACTGAGACTGACTGACTCACTGCTTGACTCTCTGACTGGCTATTTCACTGACTGACTGAATGACTAAATGACTGACTGACACTGACTGACTGACTGCTTGACTACCTGACTGACTGCTTGACTGACTAACTGACTGGACAGGACTGACCGACTGACTGACTGACAGACTGACTGAATAAGGATGACTGACAGACTGACTGAATAAGGCTGACTGACTGACTGACTGACAGACTGACTGAATAAGGCTGACCGACTGACTGACTGACTGACTGAATGACTGACTGACTGACTGACCGAGACTGACTGACTGACTGACTGAGACTGGACTGGACTGACTGACTGACTGACTGACTGAGACTGACTGACTGCTTTAGTGACTAACTGACTGCACAGGACTGACCGACTGACTGACTGACTGACTGCCTGACTGACTGACTGACTGAATGACTGACTGACTGAGACTAAATGACTGACTGCTTGACTGACTGGCTGAAGGACTAACTGACTGACTGAGTGACTGACTGACTGGACTGACTGACTGAGACTGAATGACTGAGTGCTTGACTGATTGACTGTCAGACTGACTGACTGACTTCGCAAAGGGAAAAATAAAAAAAAAAAAGAATTATAAAATTAGAAAAAAATATTTGCATTTAAGATTTCCATTCCGGCTGGGATTTGAACCCAGGGCGACACTCATGGAAGCCCAACGCTCTCGCCAATATACTATCGGATCTCTGTTGATCGGTGTCTTAATTATAATAAAAACAAAAAATGCACCTTAGTAATTATTGATCTAAAATCTTTGAAATCTAAATGTCGAATGATTAAACTGACTCAGAATTTTCTTCCGTACATAAATAATCCATATTTGCAAAAGAAAGAAATTGAAAAAAAAAAGAATCTTCAAATTAGAAGAGAAATATATACATGGAAGATTTTCGTTCCGGCCGGGACTCGAACCCAGTACCACGAGCTTGGAACCCAACGGTCTAGCCATTAGGCTATCGGAGCTCTGTCGATGGAAGTCTTAAATATAATAAAAACAAAAAATGCACCTTGGTAATTATTGATTCAAACACTTTGAAATTTACAGGTCGAATAATTAAACTGACTCAGAATTTTTCTCCCTACATAAATAATCAATATTCGCAAAAGAGAAAAATTAAAAAAAAAGAAGAAGAAATTTCAAATTAGAAACTAAAAGTATACATTGAAGATTTTCGTTCAGGCTGGGACTCGAACCCAGGGCCACTCGCTTGGAAGCCTAACACTCTAGCCATTAGTCTATGGGAGCTCTGTCGGTGGGAGTTTTAAATATAATAAAAACAAAAAATGCACCTTGGTAATTGTTTATTTAAACACTTTGAAATCTTCGTGTCGAAAAATTAAACTGACTCAGAATTTTCTTCCCTACATAAATAATCAATAATTGCAAAGGAAAGAAATTGAAAAAAAAAAGAATTTTCAAATTAGAAAAGAAATATATACATTGAAGATATTCGCTCCGGCTGGGACTCGAACCCAGGCCACTCGCTTGGAAGACCAGCGGTCTAGCCATTAGGCTATCGGAGTTCTGTCGAGCGGAGTCTTACTGCCTGACTGATACTGCCTGACTGACAGACTGACTCACTGACTGACTGATACTGACTGACTGACTCACTGACTGACCGAGACTGACTGACTAACTGCCTGACTGACTGACTGACTGACTGACTGACTAACTGACTGACTGAGACTGACTGACTCACTGCTTGACTCTCTGACTGGCTATTTCACTGACTGACTGAATGACTAAATGACTGACTGAAACTGACTGACTGACTGCTTGACTACCTGACTGACTGCTTGACTGACTAACTGACTGGACAGGACTGACCGACTGACTGACTGACAGACTGACTGAATAAGGATGACTGACAGACTGACTGAATAAGGCTGACTGACTGACTGACTGACAGACTGACTGAATAAGGCTGACCGACTGACTGACTGACTGACTGAATGACTGACTGACTGACTGACCGAGACTGACTGACTGACTGACTGAGACTGGACTGGACTGACTGACTGACTGACTGACTGAGACTGACTGACTGCTTTAGTGACTAACTGACTGCACAGGACTGACCGACTGACTGACTGACTGACTGCCTGACTGACTGACTGACTGAATGACTGACTGACTGAGACTAAATGACTGACTGCTTGACTGACTGGCTGAAGGACTAACTGACTGACTGAGTGACTGACTGACTGGACTGACTGACTGAGACTGAATGACTGAGTGCTTGACTGATTGACTGTCAGACTGACTGACTGACTTCGCAAAGGGAAAAATAAAAAAAAAAAAGAATTATAAAATTAGAAAAAAATATTTGCATTTAAGATTTCCATTCCGGCTGGGATTTGAACCCAGGGCGACACTCATGGAAGCCCAACGCTCTCGCCAATATACTATCGGATCTCTGTTGATCGGTGTCTTAATTATAATAAAAACAAAAAATGCACCTTAGTAATTATTGATCTAAAATCTTTGAAATCTAAATGTCGAATGATTAAACTGACTCAGAATTTTCTTCCGTACATAAATAATCCATATTTGCAAAAGAAAGAAATTGAAAAAAAAAAGAATCTTCAAATTAGAAGAGAAATATATACATGGAAGATTTTCGTTCCGGCCGGGACTCGAACCCAGTACCACGAGCTTGGAACCCAACGGTCTAGCCATTAGGCTATCGGAGCTCTGTCGATGGAAGTCTTAAATATAATAAAAACAAAAAATGCACCTTGGTAATTATTGATTCAAACACTTTGAAATTTACAGGTCGAATAATTAAACTGACTCAGAATTTTTCTCCCTACATAAATAATCAATATTCGCAAAAGAGAAAAATTAAAAAAAAAAAGAAGAAGAAATTTCAAATTAGAAACTAAAAGTATACATTGAAGATTTTCGTTCAGGCTGGGACTCGAACCCAGGGCCACTCGCTTGAAGGCCTAACACTCTAGCCATTAGTCTATGGGAGCTCTGTCGGTGGGAGTTTTAAATATAATAAAAACAAAAAATGCACCTTGGTAATTGTTTATTTAAACACTTTGAAATCTTCGTGTCGAAAAATTAAACTGACTCAGAATTTTCTTCCCTACATAAATAATCAAAAATTGCAAAGGAAAGAAATTGAAAAAAAAAGAATTTTCAAATTAGACAAGAAATATATACATTGAAGATATTCGCTCCGACTGGGACTCGAACCCAGGCCACTCGCTTGGAAGACCAGCGGTCTAGCCATTAGGCTATCGGAGTTCTGTCGAGCGGAGTCTTACTGCCTAAATGATACTGCCTGACTGACAGACTGACTCACTGACTGACTGATACTGACTGACTGACTCACTGACTGACCGAGACTGACTGACTAACTGCCTGACTGACTGAGACTGGACTGACTGACTGACTGACTAACTGACTGACTGAGACTGACTGACTGACTGCTTGACTCTCTGACTGGCTATTTCACTGACAGACTGAATGACTAAATGACTGACTGACACTGACTGACTGACTGCTTGACTACCTGACTGACTGCTTGACTGACTAACTGACTGGACAGGACTGACCGACTGACAGACTGACAGACTGACTGAATAAGGATGACTGACAGACTGACTGAATAAGGCTGACTGACTGACTGACTGACAGACTGACTGAATAAGGCTGACCGACTGACTGACTGCCTGACTGACTGACTGACTGAATGACTGACTGACTGACTGACCGAGACGGACTGACTGACTGACTGAGACTGGACTGGACTGACTGACTGACTGACTGACTGAGACTGACTGACTGCTTTAGTGACTAACTGACTGCACAGGACTGACCGACTGACTGACTGACTGACTGCCTGACTGACTGACAGACTGAATGACTGACTGACTGAGACTAAATGACTGACTGCTTGACTGACTGGCTGAAGGACTAACTGACTGACTGAGTGACTGACTGACTGGACTGACTGACTGAGACTGAATGACTGAGTGCTTGACTGATTGACTGTCAGACTGACTGACTGACTTCGCAAAAGGGAAAAATAAAAAAAAAAGAATTATAAAATTAGAAAAAAATATTTGCATTTAAGATTTCCTTTCCGGCCCGGGACTCGAACCCAGTACCACGCGCTAGGAACATAACGGTCTAGCCATTAGGCTATCGGAGCTCTGTCGATGGAAGTCTTAAATATAATAAAAACAAAAAATGCACCTTGGTAATTATTGATTCAAACACTTTGAAATTTACAGGTCGAATAATTAAACTGACTCAGAATTTTTCTCCCTACATAAATAATCAATATTCGCAAAAGAGAAAAATTAAAAAAAAAGAAGAAGAAATTTCAAATTAGAAACTAAAAGTATACATTGAAGATTTTCGTTCAGGCTGGGACTCGAACCCAGGGCCACTCGCTTGGAAGCCTAAACCTCTAGCCATTAGTCTATGGGAGCTCTGTCGGTGGGAGTTTTAAATATAATAAAAACAAAAAATGCACCTTGGTAATTGTTTATTTAAACACTTTGAAATCTTCGTGTCGAAAAATTAAACTGACTCAGAATTTTCTTCCCTACATAAATAATCAATAATTGCAAAGGAAAGAAATTGAAAAAAAAAAGAATTTTCAAATTAGAAAAGAAATATATACATTGAAGATATTCGCTCCGGCTGGGACTCGAACCCAGGCCACTCGCTTGGAAGACCAGCGGTCTAGCCATTAGGCTATCGGAGTTCTGTCGAGCGGAGTCTTACTACCTGACTGATACTGCCTGACTGACAGACTGACTCACTGACTGACTGATACTGACTGACTGACTCACTGACTGACCGAGACTGACTGACTAACTGCCTGACTGACTGACTGACTGACTGACTGACTAACTGACTGACTGAGACTGACTGACTCACTGCTTGACTCTCTGACTGGCTATTTCACTGACTGACTGAATGACTAAATGACTGACTGACACTGACTGACTGACTGCTTGACTACCTGACTGACTGCTTGACTGACTAACTGACTGGACAGGACTGACCGACTGACTGACTGACAGACTGACTGAATAAGGATGACTGACAGACTGACTGAATAAGGCTGACTGACTGACTGACTGACAGACTGACTGAATAAGGCTGACCGACTGACTGACTGCCTGACTGACTGACTGACTGAATGACTGACTGACTGACTGACCGAGACTGACTGACTGACTGACTGAGACTGGACTGGACTGACTGACTGACTGACTGACTGAGACTGACTGACTGCTTTAGTGACTAACTGACTGCACAGGACTGACCGACTGACTGACTGACTGACTGCCTGACTGACTGACTGACTGAATGACTGACTGACTGAGACTAAATGACTGACTGCTTGACTGACTGGCTGAAGGACTAACTGACTGACTGAGTGACTGACTGACTGGACTGACTGACTGAGACTGAATGACTGAGTGCTTGACTGATTGACTGTCAGACTGACTGACTGACTTCGCTAAAGGGAAAAATAAAAAAAAAAAGAATTATAAAATTAGAAAAAAATATTTGCATTTAAGATTTCCATTCCGGCTGGGATTTGAACCCAGGGCGACACTCATGGAAGCCCAACGCTCTCGCCAATATACTATCGGATCTCTGTTGATCGGTGTCTTAATTATAATAAAAACAAAAAATGCACCTTAGTAATTATTGATCTAAAATCTTTGAAATCTAAATGTCGAATGATTAAACTGACTCAGAATTTTCTTCCGTACATAAATAATCCATATTTGCAAAAGAAAGAAATTGAAAAAAAAAAGAATCTTCAAATTAGAAGAGAAATATATACATGGAAGATTTTCGTTCCGGCCGGGACTCGAACCCAGTACCACGCGCTTGGAACCCAACGGTCTAGCCATTAGGCTATCGGAGCTCTGTCGATGGAAGTCTTAAATATAATAAAAACAAAAAATGCACCTTGGTAATTATTGATTCAAACACTTTGAAATTTACAGGTCGAATATTTAAACTGACTCAGAATTTTTCTCCCTACATAAATAATCAATATTCGCAAAAGAGAAAAATTAAAAAAAAAAAGAAGAAGAAATTTCAAATTAGAAACTAAAAGTATACATTGAAGATTTTCGTTCAGGCTGGGACTCGAACCCAGGGCCACTCGCTTGGAAGCCTAACACTCTAGCCATTAGTCTATGGGAGCTCTGTCGGTGGGAGTTTTAAATATAATAAAAACAAAAAATGCACCTTGGTAATTGTTTATTTAAACACTTTGAAATCTTCGTGTCGAAAAATTAAACTGACTCAGAATTTTCTTCCCTACATAAATAATCAATAATTGCAAAGGAAAGAAATTGAAAAAAAAAGAATTTTCAAACTAGAAAAGAAATATATACATTGAAGATATTCGCTCCGACTGGGACTCGAACCCAGGCCACTCGCTTGGAAGACCAGCGGTCTAGCCATTAGGCTATCGGAGTTCTGTCGAGCGGAGTCTTACTGCCTGACTGATACTGCCTGACTGACAGACTGACTCACTGACTGACTGATACTGACTGACTGACTCACTGACTGACCGAGACTGACTGACTAACTGCCTGACTGACTGAGACTGGACTGACTGACTGACTGCTTGACTCTCTGACTGGCTATTTCACTGACTGACTGAATGACTAAATGACTAACTGACACTGACTGACTGACTGCTTGACTACCTGACTGACTGCTTGACTGACTAACTGACTGGACAGGACTGACCGATTGACTGACTGACAGACTGACTGAATAAGGATGACTGACAGACTGACTGAATAAGGCTGACTGACTGACTGACTGACAGACTGACTGAATAAGGCTGACCGACTGACTGACTGCCTGACTGACTGACTGACTGAATGACTGACTGACTGACTGACCGAGACTGACTGACTGACTGACCGAGACTGACTGACTGACTGACTGAGACTGGACTGGACTGACTGACTGCTTTAGTGACTAACTGACTGCACAGGACTGACCGACTGACTGACTGACTGACTGCCTGACTGACTGACTGACTGAATGACTGACTGACTGAGACTAAATGACTGACTGCTTGACTGACTGGCTGAAGGACTAACTGACTGACTGAGTGACTGACTGACTGGACTGACTGACTGAGACTGAATGACTGAGTGCTTGACTGATTGACTGTCAGACTGACTGACTGACTTCGCAAAAGGGAAAAATAAAAAAAAAAATAATTATAAAATTAGAAAAAAATATTTGCATTTAAGATTTCCTTTCCGGCTGGGATTTGAACCCAGGGCGACACTCATGGAAGCCCAACGCTCTCGCCAATATACTATCGGATCTCTGTTGATCGGTGTCTTAAATATAATAAAAACAAAAAATGCACCTTGGTAATTATTGATTCAAACACTTTGAAATTTACAGGTCGAATAATTAAACTGACTCAGAATTTTTCTCCCTACATAAATAATCAATATTCGCAAAAGAGAAAAATTAAAAAAAAAAGAAGAAGAAATTTCAAATTAGAAACTAAAAGTATACATTGAAGATTTTCGTTCAGGCTGGGACTCGAACCCAGGGCCACTCGCTTGGAAGCCTAACACTCTAGCCATTAGTCTATGGGAGCTCTGTCGGTGGGAGTTTTAAATATAATAAAAACAAAAAATGCACCTTGGTAATTGTTTATTTAAACACTTTGAAATCTTCGTGTCGAAAAATTAAACTGACTCAGAATTTTCTTCCCTACATAAATAATCAATAATTGCAAAGGAAAGAAATTGAAAAAAAAAGAATTTTCAAATTAGAAAAGAAATATATACATTGAAGATATTCGCTCCGGCTGGGACTCGAACCCAGGCCACTCGCTTGGAAGACCAGCGGTCTAGCCATTAGGCTATCGGAGTTCTGTCGAGCGGAGTCTTACTGCCTGACTGATACTGCCTGACTGACAGACTGACTCACTGACTGACTGATACTGACTGACTGACTCACTGACTGACCGAGACTGACTGACTAACTGCTTGACTGACTGAGACTGGACTGACTGACTGACTAACTGACTGACTGAGACTGACTGACTGAGACTGACTGACTGACAGCTTGACTCTCTGACTGGCTATTTCACTGACTGACTGAATGACTAAATGACTGACTGACACTGACTGACTGACTGTTTGACTACCTGACTGACTGCTTGACTGACTAACTGACTGGACAGGACTGACCGACTGACTGACTGACAGACTGACTGAATAAGGATGACTGACAGACTGACTGAATAAGGCTGACTGACTGCCTGACTGACTGACTGACTGAATGACTGACTGAGACTAAATGACTGACTGCTTGACTGACTGGCTGAAGGACTAACTGACTGACTGAGTGACTGACTGACTGGACTGACTGACTGAGACTGAATGACTGAGTGCTTGACTGATTGACTGTCAGACTGACTGACTGACTTCGCAAAAGGGAAAAATAAAAAAAAAGAATTATATAATTAGAAAAAAATATTTGCATTTAAGATTTCCTTTCCGGGCGGGACTCGAACCCAGTACCACGCGCGAGGAACCCAACGGTCTAGCCATTAGGCTATCGGAGCTCTGTCGATGGAAGTCTTAAATATAATAAAAACAAAAAATGCACCTTGGTAATTATTGATTCAAACACTTTGAAATTTACAGGTCGAATAATTAAACTGACTCAGAATTTTTCTCCCTACATAAATAATCAATATTCGCAAAAGAGAAAAATTAAAAAAAAAAGAAGAAGAAATTTCAAATTAGAAACTAAAAGTATACATTGAAGATTTTCGTTCAGGCTGGGACTCGAACCCAGGGCCACTCGCTTGGAAGCCTAACACTCTAGCCATTAGTCTATGGGAGCTCTGTCGGTGGGAGTTTTAAATATAATAAAAACAAAAAATGCACCTTGGTAATTGTTTATTTAAACACTTTGAAATCTTCGTGTCGAAAAATTAAACTGACTCAGAATTTTCTTCCCTACATAAATAATCAATAATTGCAAAGGAAAGAAATTGAAAAAAAAAAGAATTTTCAAATTAGAAAAGAAATATATACATTGAAGATATTCGCTCCGGCTGGGACTCGAACCCAGGCCACTCGCTTGGAAGACCAGCGGTCTAGCCATTAGGCTATCGGAGTTCTGTCGAGCGGAGTCTTACTGCCTGACTGATACTGCCTGACTGACAGACTGACTCACTGACTGACTGATACTGACTGACTGACTCACTGACTGACCGAGACTGACTGACTAACTGCCTGACTGACTGAGACTGGACTGACTGACTGACTGACTGACTGACTGACTAACTGACTGACTGAGACTGATGGACTGACTGCTTGACTCTCTGACTGGCTATTTCACTGACTGACTGAATGACTAAATGACTGACTGACACTGACTGACTGACTGCTTGACTACCTGACTGACTGCTTGACTGACTAACTGACTGGACAGGACTGACCGACTGACTGACTGACAGACTGACTGAATAAGGCTGACTGACTGACTGACTGACAGACTGACTGAATAAGGCTGACCGACTGACTGACTGCCTGACTGACTGACTGACTGAATGACTGACTGACTGACTGACCGAGACTGACTGACTGACTGAGACTGGACTGGACTGACTGACTGACTGACTGACTGAGACTGACTGACTGCTTTAGTGACTAACTGACTGCACAGGACTGACCGACTGACTGACTGACTGACTGCCTGACTGACTGACTGACTGAATGACTGACTGACTGAGACTAAATGACTGACTGCTTGACTGACTGGCTGAAGGACTAACTGACTGACTGAGTGACTGACTGACTGGACTGACTGACTGAGACTGAATGACTGAGTGCTTGACTGATTGACTGTCAGACTGACTGACTGACTGACTTCGCAAAAGGGAAAAATAAAAAAAAAATAATTATAAAATTAGAAAAAAATATTTGCATTTAAGATTTCGTTTCCGGCTGGGATTTGAACCCAGGGCGACACTCATGGAAGCCCAACGCTCTCGCCAATATACTATCGGATCTCTGTTGATCGGTGTCTTAATTATAATAAAAACAAAAAATGCACCTTAGTAATTATTGATCTAAAATCTTTGAAATCTAAAGGTCGAATGATTAAACAGACTCAGAATTTTCTTCCGTACATAAATAATCCATATTTGCAAAAGAAAGAAATTGAAAAAAAAAGAATCTTCAAATTAGAAGAGAAATATACACATGGAAGATTTTCGTTCCGGCCGGGACTCGAACCCAGTACCACGCGCTTGGAACCCAACGGTCTAGCCATTAGGCTATCGGAGCTCTGTCGATGGAAGTCTTAAATATAATAAAAACAAAAAATGCACCTTGGTAATTATTGATTCAAACACTTTGAAATTTACAGGTCGAATAATTAAACTGACTCAGAATTTTTCTCCCTACATAAATAATCAATATTCGCAAAAGAGAAAAATTAAAAAAAAAAAGAAGAAGAAATTTCAAATTAGAAACTAAAAGTATACATTGAAGATTTTCGTTCAGGCTGGGACTCGAACCCAGGGCCACTCGCTTGGAAGCCTAACACTCTAGCCATTAGTCTATGGGAGCTCTGTCGGTGGGAGTTTTAAATATAATAAAAACAAAAAATGCACCTTGGTAATTGTTTATTTAAACACTTTGAAATCTTCGTGTCGAAAAATTAAACTGACTCAGAATTTTCTTCCCTACATAAATAATCAATAATTGCAAAGGAAAGAAATTGAAAAAAAAAAGAATTTTCAAATTAGAAAAGAAATATATACATTGAAGATATTCGCTCCGGCTGGGACTCGAACCCAGGCCACTCGCTTGGAAGACCAGCGGTCTAGCCATTAGGCTATCGGAGTTCTGTCGAGCGGAGTCTTACTGCCTGACTGATACTGCCTGACTGACAGACTGACTCACTGACTGACTGATACTGACTGACTGACTCACTGACTGACCGAGACTGACTGACTAACTGCCTGACTGACTGAGACTGGACTGACTGACTGACTGACTGACTGACTGACTAACTGACTGACTGAGACTGACTGACTGACTGCTTGACTCTCTGACTGGCTATTTCACTGACTGACTGAATGACTAAATGACTGACTGACACTGACTGACTGACTGCTTGACTACCTGACTGACTGCTTGACTGACTAACTGACTGGACAGGACTGACCGACTGACTGACTGACAGACTGACTGAATAAGGATGACTGACAGACTGACTGAATAAGGCTGACTGACTGACTGACAGACTGACTGAATAAGGCTGACCGACTGACTGACTGCCTGACTGACTGACTGACTGAATGACTGACTGACTGACTGACCGAGACTGACTGACTGACTGACTGAGACTGGACTGGACTGACTGACTGACCGACTGACTGAGACTGACTGACTGCTTTAGTGACTAACTGACTGCACAGGACTGACCGACTGACTGACTGACTGCCTGACTGACTGACTGACTGAATGACTGACTGACTGAGACTAAATGACTGACTGCTTGACTGACTGGCTGAAGGACTAACTGACTGACTGAGTGACTGACTGACTGGACTGACTGACTGAGACTGAATGACTGAGTGCTTGACTGATTGACTGTCAGACTGACTGACTGACTTCGCAAAAGGGAAAAATAAAAAAAAAATAATTATAAAATTAGAAAAAAATATTTGCATTTAAGATTTCCTTTCCGGCTGGGATTTGAACCCAGGGCGACACTCATGGAAGCCCAACGCTCTCGCCAATATACTATCGGATCTCTGTTGATCGGTGTCTTAGTTATAATAAAAACAAAAAATGCACCTTAGTAATTATTGATCTAAAATCTTTGAAATCTAAAGGTCGAATGATTAAACTGACTCAGAATTTTCTTCCGTACATAAATAATCCATATTTGCAAAAGAAAGAAATTGAAAAAAATAAGAATCTTCAAATTAGAAGAGAAATATATACATGGAAGATTTTCGTTCCGGCCGGGACTCGAACCCAGTACCACGCGCTTGGAACTCAACGGTCTAGCCATTAGGCTATCGGAGCTCTGTCGATGGAAGTCTTAAATATAATAAAAACAAAAAATGCACCTTGGTAATTATTGATTCAAACACTTTGAAATTTACAGGTCGAATAATTAAACTGACTCAGAATTTTTCTCCCTACATAAATAATCAATATTCGCAAAAGAGAAAAATTAAAAAAAAAGAAGAAGAAATTTCAAATTAGAAACTAAAAGTATACATTGAAGATTTTCGTTCAGGCTGGGACTCGAACCCAGGGCCACTCGCTTGGAAGCCTAACACTCTAGCCATTAGTCTATGGGAGCTCTGTCGGTGGGAGTTTTAAATATAATAAAAACAAAAAATGCACCTTGGTAATTGTTTATTTAAACACTTTGAAATCTTCGTGTCGAAAAATTAAACTGACTCAGAATTTTCTTCCCTACATAAATAATCAATAATTGCAAAGGAAAGAAATTGAAAAAAAAAAGAATTTTCAAATTAGAAAAGAAATATATACATTGAAGATATTCGCTCCGGCTGGGACTCGAACCCAGGCCACTCGCTTGGAAGACCAGCGGTCTATCCATTAGGCTATCGGAGTTCTGTCGAGCGGAGTCTTACTGCCTGACTGATACTGCCTGACTGACAGACTGACTCACTGACTGACTGATACTGACTGACTGACTCACTGACTGACCGAGACTGACTGACTAACTGCCTGACTGACTGAGACTGGACTGACTGACTGACTGACTAACTGACTGACTGAGACTGACTGACTGACTGCTTGACTCTCTGACTGGCTATTTCACTGACTGACTGAATGACTAAATGACTGACTGACACTGACTGACTGACTGCTTGACTACCTGACTGACTGCTTGACTGACTAACTGACTGGACAGGACTGACCGACTGACTGACTGACAGACTGACTGAATAAGGATGACTGACAGACTGACTGAATAAGGCTGACTGACTGACTGACTGACAGACTGACTGAATAAGGCTGACCGACTGACTGACTGCCTGAGTGACTGACTGACTGAATGACTGACTGAATGACTGACCGAGACTGACTGACTGACTGACTGAGACTGGACTGGACTGACTGACTGACTGACTGACTGAGACTGACTGACTGCTTTAGTGACTAACTGACTGCACAGGACTGACCGACTGACTGACTGACTGACTGCCTGACTGACTGACTGACTGAATGACTGACTGACTGAGACTAAATGACTGACTGCTTGACTGACTGGCTGAAGGACTAACTGACTGACTGAGTGACTGACTGACTGGACTGACTGACTGAGACTGAATGACTGAGTGCTTGACTGATTGACTGTCAGACTGACTGACTGACTTCGCAAAAGGGAAAAATAAAAAAAAAAAGAATTATAAAATTAGAAAAAAATATTTGCATTTAAGATTTCCTTTCCGGCGGGGATTTGAACCCAGGGCGACACTCATGGAAGCCCAACGCTCTCGCCAATATACTATCGGATCTCCGTTGATCTGTGTCTTAGTTATAATAAAAACAAAAAATGCACCTTAGTAATTATTGATTAAAATCTTTGAAATCTAAAGGTCGAATGATTAAACTGACTCAGAATTTTCTTCCGTACATAAATAATCCATATTTGCAAAAGAAAGAAATTGAAAAAAAAAGAATCTTCAAATTAGAAGAGAAATATATACATGGAAGATTTTCGTTCCGGCCGGGACTCGAACCCAGTACCACGCGCTTGGAACCCAACGGTCTAGCCATTAGGCTATCGGAGCTCTGTCGATGGAAGTCTTAAATATAATAAAAACAAAAAAATGCACCTTGGTAATTATTGATTCAAACACTTTGAAATTTACAGGTCGAATAATTAAACTGACTCAGAATTTTTCTCCCTACATAAATAATCAATATTCGCAAAAGAGAAAAATTAAAAAAAAAAGAAGAAGAAATTTCAAATTAGAAACCAAAAGTATACATTAAAGATTTTCGTTCAGGCTGGGACTCGAACCCAGGGCCACTCGCTTGGAAGCCTAACACTCTAGCCATTAGTCTATGGGAGCTCTGTCGGTGGGAGTTTTAAATATAATAAAAACAAAAAATGCACCTTGGTAATTGTTTATTAAACACTTTGAAATCTTCGTGTCGAAAAATTAAACTGACTCAGAATTTTCTTCCCTACATAAATAATCAATAATTGCAAAGGAAAGAAATTGAAAAAAAAAAGAATTTTCAAATTAGAAAAGAAATATATACATTGAAGATATTCGCTCCGGCTGGGACTCGAACCCAGGCCACTCGCTTGGAAGACCAGCGGTCTAGCCATTAGGCTATCGGAGTTCTGTCGAGCGGAGTCTTACTGCCTGACTGATACTGCCTGACTGACAGACTGACTCACTGACTGACTGATACTGACTGACTGACTCACTGACTGACCGAGACTGACTGACTAACTGCCTGACTGACTGAGACTGGACTGACTGACTGACTGACTGACTGACTGACTAACTGACTGACTGAGACTGACTGACTGACTGCTTGACTCTCTGACTGGCTATTTCACTGACTGACTGAATGACTAAATGACTGACTGACACTGACTGACTGACTGCTTGACTACCTGACTGACTGCTTGACTGACTAACTGACTGGACAGGACTGACCGACTGACTGACTGACAGACTGACTGAATAAGGATGACTGACAGACTGACTGAATAAGGCTGACTGACTGACTGACTGACAGACTGACTGAATAAGGCTGACTGACTGACTGACTGACCGAGACTGACTGACTGACTGACTGAGACTGGACTGGACTGACTGACTGACCGACTGACTGAGACTGACTGACTGCTTTAGTGACTAACTGACTGCACAGGACTGACCGACTGACTGACTGACTGACTGCCTGACTGACTGACTGACTGAATGACTGACTGACTGAGACTAAATGACTGACTGCTTGACTGACTGGCTGAAGGACTAACTGACTGACTGAGTGACTGACTGACTGGACTGACTGACTGAGACTGAATGACTGAGTGCTTGACTGATTGACTGTCAGACTGACTGACTGACTTCGCAAAAGGGAAAAATAAAAAAAAAAAGAATTATAAAATTAGAAAAAAATATTTGCATTTAAGATTTCCTTTCCGGCTGGGATTTGAACCCAGGGCGACACTCGTGGAAGCCCAACGCTCTCGCCAATATACTATCGGATCTCTGTTGATCGGTGTCTTAGTTATAATAAAAACAAAAAATGCACCTTAGTAATTATTGATCTAAAATCTTTGAAATCTAAAGGTCGAATGATTAAACTGACTCAGAATTTTCTTCCGTACATAAATAATCCATATTTGCAAAAGAAAGAAATTGAAAAAAATAAGAATCTTCAAATTAGAAGAGAAATATATACATGGAAGATTTTCGTTCCGGCCGGGACTCGAACCCAGTACCACGCGCTTGGAACCCAACGGTCTAGCCATTAGGCTATCGGAGCTCTGTCGATGGAAGTCTTAAATATAATAAAAACAAAAAATGCACCTTGGTAATTATTGATTCAAACACTTTGAAATTTACAGGTCGAATAATTAAACTGACTCAGAATTTTTCTCCCTACATAAATAATCAATATTCGCAAAAGAGAAAAATTAAAAAAAAAGAAGAAGAAATTTCAAATTAGAAACTAAAAGTATACATTGAAGATTTTCGTTCAGGCTGGGACTCGAACCCAGGGCCACTCGCTTGGAAGCCTAACACTCTAGCCATTAGTCTATGGGAGCTCTGTCGGTGGGAGTTTTAAATATAATAAAAACAAAAAATGCACCTTGGTAATTGTTTATTTAAACACTTTGAAATCTTCGTGTCGAAAAATTAAACTGACTCAGAATTTTCTTCCCTACATAAATAATCAATAATTGCAAAGGAAAGAAATTGAAAAAAAAAAGAATTTTCAAATTAGAAAAGAAATATATACATTGAAGATATTCGCTCCGGCTGGGACTCGAACCCAGGCCACTCGCTTGGAAGACCAGCGGTCTAGCCATTAGGCTATCGGAGTTCTGTCGAGCGGAGTCTTACTGCCTGACTGATACTGCCTGACTGACAGACTGACTCACTGACTGACTGATACTGACTGACTGACTCACTGACTGACCGAGACTGACTGACTAACTGCCTGACTGACTGAGACTGGACTGACTGACTGACTGACTGACTGACTGACTAACTGACTGACTGAGACTGACTGACTGACTGCTTGACTCTCTGACTGGCTATTTCACTGACTGACTGAATGACTAAATGACTGACTGACACTGACTGACTGACTGCTTGACTACCTGACTGACTGCTTGACTGACTAACTGACTGGACAGGACTGACCGACTGACTGACTGACAGACTGACTGAATAAGGATGACTGACAGACTGACTGAATAAGGCTGACTGACTGACTGACTGACAGACTGACTGAATAAGGCTGACTGACTGACTGACTGACAGACTGACTGAATAAGGCTGACCGACTGACTGACTGCCTGACTGACTGACTGACTGAATGACTGACTGACTGACTGACAAAGACTGACTGACTGACTGACTGAGACTGGACTGGACTGACTGACTGACCGACTGACTGAGACTGACTGACTGCTTTAGTGACTAACTGACTGCACAGGACTGACCGACTGACTGACTGACTGACTGCCTGACTGACTGACTGACTGAATGACTGACTGACTGAGACTAAATGACTGACTGCTTGACTGACTGGCTGAAGGACTAACTGACTGACTGAGTGACTGACTGACTGGACTGACTGACTGAGACTGAATGACTGACTGCTTGACTACCTGACTGACTGCTTGACTGACTAACTGACTGGACAGGACTGACCGACTGACTGACTGACAGACTGACTGAATAAGGATGACTGACAGACTGACTGAATAAGGCTGACTGACTGACTGACTGACAGACTGACTGAATAAGGCTGACCGACTGACTGACTGCCTGACTGACTGACTGACTGAATGACTGACTGACTGACTGACCGAGACTGACTGACTGACTGAGACTGGACTGGACTGACTGACTGACCGACTGACTGAGACTGACTGACTGCTTTAGTGACTAACTGACTGCACAGGACTGACCGACTGACTGACTGACTGCCTGACTGACTGACTGACTGAATGACTGACTGACTGAGACTAAATGACTGACTGCTTGACTGACTGGCTGAAGGACTAACTGACTGACTGAGTGACTGACTGACTGGACTGACTGACTGAGACTGAATGACTGAGTGCTTGACTGATTGACTGTCAGACTGACTGACTGACTTCGCAAAAGGGAAAAATAAAAAAAAAATAATTATAAAATTAGAAAAAAATATTTGCATTTAAGATTTCCTTTCCGGCTGGGATTTGAACCCAGGGCGACACTCATGGCAGCCCAACGCTCTCGCCAATATACTATCGGATCTCTGTTGATCGGTGTCTTAATTATAATAAAAACAAAAAATGCACCTTAGTAATTATTGATCTAAAATCTTTGAAATCTAAAGGTCGAATGATTAAACAGACTCAGAATTTTCTTCCGTACATAAATAATCCATATTTGCAAAAGAAAGAAATTGAAAAAAAAAGAATCTTCAAATTAGAAGAGAAATATATACATGGAAGATTTTCGTTCCGGCCGGGACTCGAACCCAGTACCACGCGCTTGGAACCCAACGGTCTAGCCATTAGGCTATCGGAGCTCTGTCGATGGAAGTCTTAAATATAATAAAAACAAAAAATGCATTTTGGTAATTATTGATTCAAACACTTTGAAATTTACAGGTCGAATAATTAAACTGACTCAGAATTTTTCTCCCTACATAAATAATCAATATTCGCAAAAGAGAAAAATTAAAAAAAAAGAAGAAGAAATTTCAAATTAGAAACTAAAAGTATACATTGAAGATTTTCGTTCAGGCTGGGACTCGAACCCAGGGCCACTCGCTTGGAAGCCTAACACTCTAGCCATTAGTCTATGGGAGCTCTGTCGGTGGGAGTTTTAAATATAATAAAAACAAAAAATGCACCTTGGTAATTGTTTATTTAAACACTTTGAAATCTTCGTGTCGAAAAATTAAACTGACTCAGAATTTTCTTCCCTACATAAATAATCAATAATTGCAAAGGAAAGAAATTGAAAAAAAAAAAGAATTTTCAAATTAGAAAAGAAATATATACATTGAAGATATTCGCTCCGGCTGGGACTCGAACCCAGGCCACTCGCTTGGAAGACCAGCGGTCTAGCCATTAGGCTATCGGAGTTCTGTCGAGCGGAGTCTTACTGCCTGACTGATACTGCCTGACTGACAGACTGACTCACTGACTGACTGATACTGACTGACTGACTCACTGACTGACCGAGACTGACTGACTAACTGCCTGACTGACTGAGACTGGACTGACTGACTGACTGACTGACTGACTGACTAACTGACTGACTGAGACTGACTGACTGACTGCTTGACTCTCTGACTGGCTATTTCACTGACTGACTGAATGACTAAATGACTGACTGACACTGACTGACTGACTGCTTGACTACCTGACTGACTGCTTGACTGACTAACTGACTGGACAGGACTGACCGACTGACTGACTGACAGACTGACTGAATAAGGATGACTGACAGACTGACTGAATAAGGCTGACTGACTGACTGACTGACAGACTGACTGAATAAGGCTGACCGACTGACTGACTGCCTGACTGACTGACTGACTGAATGACTGACTGACTGACTGACCGAGACTGACTGACTGACTGACTGAGACTGGACTGGACTGACTGACTGACCGACTGACTGAGACTGACTGACTGCTTTAGTGACTAACTGACTGCACAGGACTGACCGACTGACTGACTGACTGACTGCCTGACTGACTGACTGACTGAATGACTGACTGACTGAGACTAAATGACTGACTGCTTGACTGACTGGCTGAAGGACTAACTGACTGACTGAGTGACTGACTGACTGGACTGACTGACTGAGACTGAATGACTGAGTGCTTGACTGATTGACTGTCAGACTGACTGACTGACTTCGCAAAAGGGAAAAATAAAAAAAAAGAATTATAAAATTAGAAAAAAATATTTGCATTTAAGATTTCCTTTCCGGCTGGGATTTGAACCCAGGGCGACACTCGTGGAAGCCCAACGCTCTCGCCAATATACTATCGGATCTCTGTTGATCGGTGTCTTAGTTATAATAAAAACAAAAAATGCACCTTAGTAATTATTGATCTAAAATCTTTGAAATCTAAAGGTCGAATGATTAAACTGACTCAGAATTTTCTTCCGTACATAAATAATCCATATTTGCAAAAGAAAGAAATTGAAAAAAATAAGAATCTTCAAATTAGATGAGAAATATATACATGGAAGATTTTCGTTCCGGCCGGGACTCGAACCCAGTACCACGCGCTTGGAACCCAACGGTCTAGCCATTAGGCTATCGGAGCTCTGTCGATGGAAGTCTTAAATATAATAAAAACAAAAAATGCACCTTGGTAATTATTGATTCAAACACTTTGAAATTTACAGGTCGAATAATTAAACTGACTCAGAATTTTTCTCCCTACATAAATAATCAATATTCGCAAAAGAGAAAAATTAAAAAAAAAGAAGAAGAAATTTCAAATTAGAAACTAAAAGTATACATTGAAGATTTTCGTTCAGGCTGGGACTCGAACCCAGGGCCACTCGCTTGGAAGCCTAACACTCTAGCCATTAGTCTATGGGAGCTCTGTCGGTGGGAGTTTTAAATATAATAAAAACAAAAAATGCACCTTGGTAATTGTTTATTTAAACACTTTGAAATCTTCGTGTCGAAAAATTAAACTGACTCAGAATTTTCTTCCCTACATAAATAATCAATAATTGCAAAGGAAAGAAATTGAAAAAAAAAAGAATTTTCAAATTAGAAAAGAAATATATACATTGAAGATATTCGCTCCGGCTGGGACTCGAACCCAGGCCACTCGCTTGGAAGACCAGCGGTCTAGCCATTAGGCTATCGGAGTTCTGTCGAGCGGAGTCTTACTGCCTGACTGATACTGCCTGACTGACAGACTGACTCACTGACTGACTGATACTGACTGACTGACTCACTGACTGACCGAGACTGACTGACTAACTGCCTGACTGACTGAGACTGGACTGACTGACTGACTGACTAACTGACTGACTGAGACTGACTGACTGACTGCTTGACTCTCTGACTGGCTATTTCACTGACTGACTGAATGACTAAATGACTGACTGACACTGACTGACTGACTGCTTGACTACCTGACTGACTGCTTGACTGACTAACTGACTGGACAGGACTGACCGACTGACTGACTGACAGACTGACTGAATAAGGATGACTGACAGACTGACTGAATAAGGCTGACTGACTGACTGACTGACAGACTGACTGAATAAGGCTGACCGACTGACTGACTGCCTGAGTGACTGACTGACTGAATGACTGACTGACTGACTGACCGAGACTGACTGACTGACTGACTGAGACTGGACTGGACTGACTGACTGACCGACTGACTGAGACAGACTGACTGCTTTAGTGACTAACTGACTGCACAGGACTGACCGACTGACTGACTGACTGACTGCCTGACTGACTGACTGACTGAATGACTGACTGACTGAGACTAAATGACTGACTGCTTGACTGACTGGCTGAAGGACTAACTGACTGACTGAGTGACTGACTGACTGGACTGACTGACTGAGACTGAATGACTGAGTGCTTGACTGATTGACTGTCAGACTGACTGACTGACTTCGCAAAAGGGAAAAATAAAAAAAAAAGAATTATAAAATTAGAAAAAAATATTTGCATTTAAGATTTCCTTTCCGGCGGGGATTTGAACCCAGGGCGACACTCATGGAAGCCCAACGCTCTCGCCAATATACTATCGGATCTCTGTTGATCGGTGTCTTAGTTATAATAAAAACAAAAAATGCACCTTAGTAATTATTGATTAAAATCTTTGAAATCTAAAGGTCGAATGATTAAACTGACTCAGAATTTTCTTCCGTACATAAATAATCCATATTTGCAAAAGAAAGAAATTGAAAAAAATAAGAATCTTCAAATTAGAAGAGAAATATATACATGGAAGATTTTCGTTCCGGCCGGGACTCGAACCCAGTACCACGCGCTTGGAACCCAACGGTCTAGCCATTAGGCTATCGGAGCTCTGTCGATGGAAGTCTTAAATATAATAAAAACAAAAAATGCACCTTGGTAATTATTGATTCAAACACTTTGAAATTTACAGGTCGAATAATTAAACTGACTCAGAATTTTTCTCCCTACATAAATAATCAATATTCGCAAAAGAGAAAAATTAAAAAAAAAGAAGAAGAAATTTCAAATTAGAAACTAAAAGTATACATTGAAGATTTTCGTTCAGGCTGGGACTCGAACCCAGGGCCACTCGCTTGGAAGCCTAACACTCTAGCCATTAGTCTATGGGAGCTCTGTCGGTGGGAGTTTTAAATATAATAAAAACAAAAAATGCACCTTGGTAATTGTTTATTTAAACACTTTGAAATCTTCGTGTCGAAAAATTAAACTGACTCAGAATTTTCTTCCCTACATAAATAATCAATAATTGCAAAGGAAAGAAATTGAAAAAAAAAAAGAATTTTCAAATTAGAAAAGAAATATATACATTGAAGATATTCGCTCCGGCTGGGACTCGAACCCAGGCCACTCGCTTGGAAGACCAGCGGTCTAGCCATTAGGCTATCGGAGTTCTGTCGAGCGGAGTCTTACTGCCTGACTGATACTGCCTGACTGACAGACTGACTCACTGACTGACTGATACTGACTGACTGACTCACTGACTGACCGAGACTGACTGACTAACTGCCTGACTGACTGACTGGACTGACTGACTGACTGACTAACTGACTGACTGAGACTGACTGACTGACTGCTTGACTCTCTGACTGGCTATTTCACTGACTGACTGAATGACTAAATGACTGACTGACACTGACTGACTGACTGCTTGACTACCTGACTGACTGCTTGACTGACTAACTGACTGGACAGGACTGACCGACTGACTGACTGACAGACTGACTGAATAAGGATGACTGACAGACTGACTGAATAAGGCTGACTGACTGACTGACTGACAGACTGACTGAATAAGGCTGACCGACTGACTGACTGCCTGACTGACTGACTGACTGAATGACTGACTGACTGACTGACCGAGACTGACTGACTGACTGACTGAGACTGGACTGGACTGACTGACTGACTGACTGACTGACTGAGACTGACTGACTGCTTTAGTGACTAACTGACTGCACAGGACTGACCGACTGACTGACTGACTGACTGCCTGACTGACTGACTGACTGAATGACTGACTGACTGAGACTAAATGACTGACTGCTTGACTGACTGGCTGAAGGACTAACTGACTGACTGAGTGACTGACTGACTGGACTGACTGACTGAGACTGAATGACTGAGTGCTTGACTGATTGACTGTCAGACTGACTGACTGACTTCGCAAAAGGGAAAAATAAAAAAAAAAGAATTATAAAATTAGAAAAAAATATTTGCATTTAAGATTTCCTTTCCGGCTGGGATTTGAACCCAGGAATGGAAGCCCAACGCTCTCGCCAATATACTATCGGATCTCTGTTGATCGGTGTCTTAATTATAATAAAAACAAAAAATGCACCTTAGTAATTATTGATCTAAAATTTTTGAAATCTAAAGGTCGAATGATTAAACTGACTCAGAATTTTCTTCCGTACATAAATAATCCATATTTGCAAAAGAAAGAAATTGAAAAAAAAAAAGAATCTTCAAATTAGGCTATCGGAGCTCTGTCGATGGAAGTCTTAAATATAATAAAAACAAAAAATGCACCTTGGTAATTATTGATTCAAACACTTTGAAATTTACAGGTCGAATAATTAAACTGATTCAGAATTTTTCTCTCTACATAAATAATCAATATTCGCAAAAGAGAAAAATTAAAAAAAAAAAAGAAGAAGAAATTTCAAATTAGAAACTAAAAGTATACATTGAAGATTTTCGTTCAGCCTGGGACTCGAACCCAGGGCCACTCGCTTGGAAGCCTAACACTCTAGCCATTAGTCTATGGGAGCTCTGTCGGTGGGAGTTTTAAATATAATAAAAACAAAAAATGCACCTTGGTAATTGTTTATTTAAACACTTTGAAATCTTCGTGTCGAAAAATTAAACTGACTCAGAATTTTCTTCCCTACATAAATAATCAATAATTGCAAAGGAAAGAAATTGAAAAAAAAAGAATTTTCAAATTAGAAAAGAAATATATACATTGAAGATATTCGCTCCGGCTGGGACTCGAACCCAGGCCACTCGCTTGGAAGACCAGCGGTCTAGCCATTAGGCTATCGGAGTTCTGTCGAGCGGAGTCTTACTGCCTGACTGATACTGCCTGACTGACAGACTGACTCACTGACTGACTGATACTGACTGACTGACTCACTGACTGACCGAGACTGACTGACTAACTGCCTGACTGACTGAGACTGGACTGACTGACTGACTGACTGACTGACTGACTAACTGACTGACAGAGACTGACTGACTGACTGCTTGACTCTCTGACTGGCTATTTCACTGACTGACTGAATGACTAAATGACTGACTGACACTGACTGACTGACTGCTTGACTACCTGACTGACTGCTTGACTGACTAACTGACTGGACAGGACTGACCGACTGACTGACTGACAGACTGACTGAATAAGGATGACTGACAGACTGACTGAATAAGGCTGACTGACTGACTGACTGACAGACTGACTGAATAAGGCTGACCGACTGACTGAATAAGGCTGACCGACTGACTGACTGCCTGACTGACTGACTGACTGAATGACTGACTGACTGACTGACCGAGACTGACTGACTGACTGACTGAGACTGGACTGGACTGACTGACTGACTGACTGACTGACTGAGACTGACTGACTGCTTTAGTGACTAACTGACTGCACAGGACTGACCGACTGACTGACTAACTGACTGCCTGACTGACTGAATGACTGACTGACTGAGACTAAATGACTGACTGCTTGACTGACTGGCTGAAGGACTAACTGACTGACTGAGTGACTGACTGACTGGACTGACTGACTGAGACTGAATGACTGAGTGCTTGACTGATTGACTGTCAGACTGACTGACTGACTTCGCAAAAGGGAAAAATAAAAAAAAAAGAATTAGAAAATTAGAAAAAAATATTTGCATTCAAGATTTCCTTTCCGGCTGGGATTTGAACCCAGGGCGACACTCATGGAAGCCCAACGCTCTCGCCAATATACTATCGGATCTCTGTTGATCGGTGTCTTAATTATAATAAAAACAAAAAATGCACCTTAATAATTATTGATCTAAAATCTTTGAAATCTAAAGGTCGAATGATTAAACTGACTCAGAATTTTCTTCCGTACATAAATAATCCATATTTGCAAAAGAAAGAAATTGAAAAAAAAAGAATCTTCAAATTAGAATCTTCAAATTAGAAGAGAAATATATACATGGAAGATTTTCGTTCCGGCCGGGACTCGAACCCAGTACCACGCGCTGGACTGACTGAACCCAACGGTCTAGCCATTAGGCTATCGGAGCTCTGTCGATGGAAGTCTTAAATATAATAAAAACAAAAAATGCACCTTGGTAATTATTGATTCAAACACTTTGAAATTTACAGGTCGAATAATTAAACTGACTCAGAATTTTTCTCCCTACATAAATAATCAATATTCGCAAAAGAGAAAAATTAAAAAAAAAGAAGAAGAAATTTCAAATTAGAAACTAAAAGTATACATTGAAGATTTTCGTTCAGGCTGGGACTCGAACCCAGGGCCACTCGCTTGGAAGCCTAACACTCTAGCCATTAGTCTATGGGAGCTCTGTCGGTGGGAGTTTTAAATATAATAAAAACAAAAAATGCACCTTGGTAATTGTTTATTTAAACACTTTGAAATCTTCGTGTCGAAAAATTAAACTGACTCAGAATTTTCTTCCCTACATAAATAATCAATAATTGCAAAGGAAAGAAATTGAAAAAAAAAAGAATTTTCAAATTAGAAAAGAAATATATACATTGAAGATATTCGCTCCGGTTGGGACTCGAACCCAGGCCACTCGCTTGGAAGACCAGCGGTCTAGCCATTAGGCTATCGGAGTTCTGTCGAGCGGAGTCTTACTGCCTGACTGATACTGCCTGACTGACAGACTGACTCACTGACTGACTGATACTGACTGACTGACTCACTGACTGACCGAGACTGACTGACTAACTGCCTGACTGACTGAGACTGGACTGACTGACTGACTGACTGACTGACTGACTAACTGACTGACTGAGACTGACTGACTGACTGCTTGACTCTCTGACTGGCTATTTCACTGACTGACTGAATGACTAAATGACTGACTGACACTGACTGACTGACTGCTTGACTACCTGACTGACTGCTTGACTGACTAACTGACTGGACAGGACTGACCGACTGACTGACTGACAGACTGACTGAATAAGGATGACTGACAGACTGACTGAATAAGGCTGACTGACTGACTGACTGACAGACTGACTGAATAAGGCTGACCGACTGACTGACTGCCTGACTGACTGACTGACTGAATGACTGACTGACTGACTGACCGAGACTGACTGACTGACTGACTGAGACTGGACTGGACTGACTGACTGACTGACTGACTGAGACTGACTGACTGCTTTAGTGACTAACTGACTGCACAGGACTGACCGACTGACTGACTGACTGACTGCCTGACTGACTGACTGACTGAATGACTGACTGACTGAGACTAAATGACTGACTGCTTGACTGACTGGCTGAAGGACTAACTGACTGACTGAGTGACTGACTGACTGACTGAGACTGAATGACTGAGTGACTGACTGACTGACTGAGACCGAATGACTGAGTGCTTGACTGATTGACTGTCAGACTGACTGACTGACTTCGCAAAAGGGAAAAATAAAAAAAAAAGAATTATAAAATTAGAAAAAAATATTTGCATTTATGATTTCCTTTCCGGCCGGGACTCGAACCCAGTACCACGCGCTAGGAACCCAACGGTCTAGCCATTAGGCTATCGGAGCTCTGTCGATAAAAGTCTTAAATATAATAAAAACAAAAAATGCACCTTGGTAATTATTGATTCAAACACTTTGAAATTTACAGGTCGAATAATTAAACTGACTCAGAATTTTTCTCCCTACATAAATAATCAATATTCGCAAAAGAGAAAAATTAAAAAAAAAGAAGAAATTTCAAATTAGAAACTAAAAGTATACATTGAAGATTTTCGTTCAGGCTGGGACTCGAACCCAGGGCCACTCGCTTGGAAGCCTAACACTCTAGCCATTGGTCTATGGGAGCTCTGTCGGTGGGAGTTTTAAATATAATAAAAACAAAAAATGCACCTTGGTAATTGTTTATTTAAACACTTTGAAATCTTCGTGTCGAAAAATTAAACTGACTCAGAATTTTCTTCCCTACATAAATAATCAATAATTGCAAAGGAAAAAAATTGAAAAAAAAAAGAATTTTCAAATTAGAAAAGAAATATATACATTGAAGATATTCGCTCCGGCTGGGACTCGAACCCAGGCCACTCGCTTGGAAGACCAGCGGTCTAGCCATTAGGCTATCGGAGTTCTGTCGAGCGGAGTCTTACTGCCTGACTGATACTGCCTGACTGACAGACTGACTCACTGACTGACTGATACTGACTGACTGACTCACTGACTGACCGAGACTGACTGACTAACTGCCTGACTGACTGAGACTGGACTGACTGACTGACTGACTGACTGACTGACTAACTGACTGACTGAGACTGACTGACTGACTGCTTGACTCTCTGACTGGCTATTTCACTGACTGACTGAATGACTAAATGACTGACTGACACTGACTGACTGACTGCTTGACTACCTGACTGACTGCTTGACTGACTAACTGACTGGACAGGACTGACCGACTGACTGACTGACAGACTGACTGAATAAGGATGACTGACAGACTGACTGAATAAGGCTGACTGACTGACTGACTGACAGACTGACTGAATAAGGCTGACCGACTGACTGACTGCCTGACTGACTGACTGACTGAATGACTGACTGACTGACTGACTGAGACTGGACTGGACTGACTGACTGACTGAGACTGACTGACTGCTTTAGTGACTAACTGACTGCACAGGACTGACCGACTGACTGACTGACTGACTGCCTGACTGACTGACTGACTGAATGACTGACTGACTGAGACTAAATGACTGACTGCTTGACTGACTGACTGGACTGACTGACTGAGACTGAATGACTGAGTGCTTGACTGATTGACTGTCAGACTGACTGACTGACTTCGCAAAAGGGAAAAATAAAAAAAAAGAATTATAAAATTAGAAAAAAATATTTGCATTTATGATTTCCTTTCCGGCCGGGACTCGAACCCAGTACCACGCGCTAGGAACCAAACGGTCTAGCCATTAGGCTATCGGAGCTCTGTCGATGGAAGTCTTAAATATAATAAAAACAAAAAATGCACCTTGGTAATTATTGATTCAAACACTTTGAAATTTACAGGACGAATAATTAAACTGACTCAGAATTTTTCTCCCTACATAAATAATCAATATTCGCAAAAGAGAAAAATTAAAAAAAAAGAAGAAATTTCAAATTAGAAACTAAAAGTATACATTGAAGATTTTCGTTCAGGCTGGGACTCGAACCCAGGGCCACTCGCTTGGAAGCCTAACACTCTAGCCAATAGTCTATGGGAGCTCTGTCGGTGGGAGTTTTAAATATAATAAAAACAAAAAATGCACCTTGGTAATTGTTTATTTAAACACTTTGAAATCTTTGTGTCGAAAAATTAAACTGACTCAGAATTTTCTTCCCTACATAAATAATCAATAATTGCAAAGGAAAAAAATTGAAAAAAAAAGAATTTTCAAATTAGAAAAGAAATATATACATTGAAGATATTCGCTCCGGCTGGGACTCGAACCCAGGCCACTCGCTTGGAAGACCAGCGGTCTAGCCATTAGGCTATCGGAGTTCTGTCGAGCGGAGTCTTACTGCCTGACTGATACTGCCTGACTGACAGACTGACTCACTGACTGACTGATACTGACTGACTGACTCACTGACTGACTGATACTGACTGACTAACTGCCTGACTGACTGAGACTGGACTGACTGACTGACTGACTGACTGACTGACTAACTGACTGACTGAGACTGACTGACTGACTGCTTGACTCTCTGACTGGCTATTTCACTGACTGACTGAATGACTAAATGACTGACTGACACTGACTGACTGACTGCTTGACTACCTGACTGACTGCTTGACTGACTAACTGACTGGACAGGACTGACCGACTGACTGACTGACAGACTGACTGAATAAGGATGACTGACAGACTGACTGAATAAGGCTGACTGACTGACTGACTGACAGACTGACTGAATAAGGCTGACCGACTGACTGACTGCCTGACTGACTGACTGACTGAATGACTGACTGACTGACTGACCGAGACTGACTGACTGACTGACTGAGACTGGACTGGACTGACTGACTGACTGACTGACTGAGACTGACTGACTGCTTTAGTGACTAACTGACTGCACAGGACTGACCGACTGACTGACTGACTGCCTGACTGACTGACTGACTGAATGACTGACTGACTGAGACTAAATGACTGACTGCTTGACTGACTGGCTGAAGGACTAACTGACTGACTGAGTGACTGACTGACTGGACTGACTGACTGAGACTGAATGACTGAGTGCTTGACTGATTGACTGTCAGACTGACTGACTGACTTCGCAAAAGGGAAAAATAAAAAAAAAAAGAATTATAAAATTAGAAAAAAATATTTGCATTTAAGATTTCCTTTCCGGCCGGGACTCGAACCCAGTACCACGCGCTAGGAACCCAACGGTCTAGCCATTAGGCTATCGGAGCTCTGTCGATGGAAGTCTTAAATATAATAAAAACAAAAAATGCACCTTGGTAATTATTGATTCAAACACTTTGAAATTTACAGGTCGAATAATTAAACTGACTCAGAATTTTTCTCCCTACATAAATAATCAATATTCGCAAAAGAGAAAAATTTAAAAAAAAAGAAGAAGAAATTTCAAATTAGAAACTAAAAGTATACATTGAAGATTTTCGTTCAGGCTGGGACTCGATCCAGGGCCACTCGCTTGGAAGCCTAACACTCTAGCCATTAGTCTATGGGAGCTCTGTCGGTGGGAGTTTTAAATATAATAAAAACAAAAAATGCACCTTGGTAATTGTTTATTTAAACACTTTGAAATCTTCGTGTCGAAAAATTAAACTGACTCAGAATTTTCTTCCCTACATAAATAATCAATAATTGCAAAGGAAAGAAATTGAAAAAAAAATAATTTTCAAATTAGAAAAGAAATATATACATTGAAGATATTCGCTGCGGGTGGGACTCGAACCCAGGCCACTCGCTTGGAAGACCAGCGGTCTAGCCATTAGGCTATCGGAGTTCTGTCGAGCGGAGTCTTACTGCCTGACTGATACTGCCTGACTGACAGACTGACTCACTGACTGACTGATACTGACTGACTGACTCACTGACTGACCGAGACTGACTGACTAACTGCCTGACTGACTGAGACTGGACTGACTGACTGACTGACTGACTAACTGACTGACTGAGACTGACTGACTGACTGCTTGACTCTCTGACTGGCTATTTCACTGACTGACTGAATGACTAAATGACTGACTGACACTGACTGACTGACTGCTTGACTACCTGACTGACTGCTTGACTGACTAACTGACTGGACAGGACTGACCGACTGACTGACTGACAGACTGACTGAATAAGGATGACTGACAGACTGACTGAATAAGGCTGACTGACTGACTGACTGACAGACTGACTGAATAAGGCTGACCGACTGACTGACTGCCTGACTGACTGACTGACTGAATGACTGACTGACTGACTGACCGAGACTGACTGACTGACTGACTGAGACTGGACTGGACTGACTGACTGACTGACTGACTGAGACTGACTGACTGCTTTAGTGACTAACTGACTGCACAGGACTGACCGACTGACTGACTGACTGACTGCCTGACTGACTGAGTGACTGAATGACTGACTGACTGAGACTAAATGACTCACTGCTTGACTGACTGACTGAAGGACTAACTGACTGACTGAGTGACTGACTGACTGGACTGACTGACTGAGACTGAATGACTGAGTGCTTGACTGATTGACTGTCAGACTGACTGACTGACTTCGCAAAAGGGAAAAATTAAAAAAAAAAGAATTATAAAATTAGAAAAAAATATTTGCATTTAAGATTTCCTTTCCGGCCGGGACTCGAACCCAGTACCACGCGCTAGGAACCCAACTGTCTAGCCATTAGGCTATCGGAGCTCTGTCGATGGAAGTCTTAAATATAATAAAAACAAAAAATGCACCTTGGTAATTATTGATTCAAACACTTTGAAATTTACAGGTCGAATAATTAAACTGACTCAGAATTTTTCTCCCTACATAAATAATCAATATTCGCAAAAGAGAAAAATTAAAAAAAAAAGAAGAAGAAATTTCAAATTAGAAACTAAAAGTATACATTGAAGATTTTCGTTCAGGCTGGGACTCGAACCCAGGGCCACTCGCTTGGAATCCTAACACTCTAGCCATTAGTCTATGGGAGCTCTGTCGGTGGGAGTTTTAAATATAATAAAAACAAAAAATGCACCTTGGTAATTGTTTATTTAAACACTTTGAAATCTTCGTGTCGAAAAATTAAACTGACTCAGAATTTTCTTCCCTACATAAATAATCAATAATTGCAAAGGAAAGAAATTGAAAAAAAAAAAGAATTTTCAAATTAGAAAAGAAATATATACATTGAAGATATTCGCTGCGGCTGGGACTCGAACCCAGGCCACTCGCTTGGAAGACCAGCGGTCTAGCCATTAGGCTATCGGAGTTCTGTCGAGCGCAGTCTTACTGCCTGACTGATACTGCCTGACTGACAGACTGACTCACTGACTGACTGATACTGACTGACTGATACTGACTGACTGACTCACTGACTGACCGAGACTGACTGACTAACTGCCTGACTGACTGAGACTGGACTGACTGACTGACTGACTGACTGACTGACTAACTGACTGACTGAGACTGACTGACTGACTGCTTGACTCTCTGACTGGCTATTTCACTGACTGACTGAATGACTAAATGACTGACTGACACTGACTGACTGACTGCTTGACTACCTGACTGACTGCTTGACTGACTAACTGACTGGACAGGACTGTCCGACTGCCTGGACAGGACTGACCGACTGACTGACTGACAGACTGACTCAATAAGGATGACTGACAGACTGACTGAATAAGGCTGACTGACTGACTGACTGACAGACTGACTGAATAAGGCTGACCGACTGACTGACTGCCTGACTGACTGACTGACTGAATGACTGACTGACTGACTGACCGAGACTGACTGACTGACTGACTGAGACTGGACTGGACTGACTGACTGACTGACTGACTGAGACTGACTGACTGCTTTAGTGACTAACTGACTGCACAGGACTGACCGACTGACTGACTGACTGACTGCCTGACTGACTGACTGACTGAATGACTGACTGACTGAGACTAAATGACTGACTGCTTGACTGACTGGCTGAAGGACTAACTGACTGACTGAGTGACTGACTGACTGGACTGACTGACTGAGACTGAATGACTGAGTGCTTGACTGATTGACTGTCAGACTGACTGACTGACTTCGCAAAAGGGAAAAATAAAAAAAAGAATTATAAAATTAGAAAAAAATATTTGCATTTAAGATTTCCTTTCCGGCCGGGACTCGAACCCAGTACCACGCGCTAGGAACCCAACGGTCTAGCCATTAGGCTATCGGAGCTCTGTCGATGGAAGTCTTAAATATAATAAAAACAAAAAATGCACCTTGGTAATTATTGATTCAAACACTTTGAAATTTACAGGTCGAATAATTAAACTGACTCAGAATTTTTCTCCCTACATAAATAATCAATATTCGCAAAAGAGAAAAATTAAAAAAAAAGAAGAAGAAATTTCAAATTAGAAACTAAAAGTATACATTGAAGATTTTCGTTCAGGCTGGGACTCGAACCCAGGGCCACTCGCTTGGAAGCCTAACACTCTAGCCATTAGTCTATGGGAGCTCTGTCGGTGGGAGTTTTAAATATAATAAAAACAAAAAATGCACCTTGGTAATTGTTTATTTAAACACTTTGAAATCTTTGTGTCGAAAAATTAAACTGACTCAGAATTTTCTTCCCTACATAAATAATCAATAATTGCAAAGGAAAGAAATTGAAAAAAAAAAGAATTTTCAAATTAGAAAAGAAATATATACATTGAAGATATTCGCTCCTGCTGGGACTCGAACCCAGGCCACTCGCTTGGAAGACCAGCGGTCTAGCCATTAGGCTATCGGAGTTCTGTCGAGCGGAGTCTTACTGCCTGACTGATACTGCCTGACTGACAGACTGACTCACTGACTGACTGATACTGACTGACTGACTCACTGACTGACCGAGACTGACTGACTAACTGCCTGACTGACTGAGACTGGACTGACTGACTGACTGACTGACTGAGACTGACTGACTGACTGCTTGACTCTCTGACTGGTTATTTCACTGACTGACTGAATGACTAAATGACTGACTGACACTGACTGACTGACTGCTTGACTACCTGACTGACTGCTTGACTGACTAACTGACTGGACAGGACTGACCGACTGACTGACTGACAGACTGACTGAATAAGGATGACTGACAGACTGACTGAATAAGGCTGACTGACTGACTGACTGACAGACTGACTGAATAAGGCTGACCGACTGACTGACTGCCTGACTGACTGACTGACTGCCTGACTGACTGAGACTGGACTGACTGACTGACTGACTGACTGACTGACTAACTGACTGACTGAGACTGACTGACTGACTGCTTGACTCTCTGACTGGCTATTTCACTGACTGACTGAATGACTAAATGACTGACTGACACTGACTGACTGACTGCTTGACTACCTGACTGACTGCTTGACTGACCGACTGACTGACTGACAGACTGACTGAATAAGGATGACTGACAGACTGACTGAATAAGGCTGACTGACTGACTGACTGACAGACTGACTGAATAAGGCTGACCGACTGACAGACTGCCTGACTGACTGACTGACTGAATGACTGACTGACTGACTGACCGAGACTGACTGACTGACTGACTGAGACTGGACTGGACTGACTGACTGACTGACTGAGACTGACTGACTGCTTTAGTGACTAACTGACTGCACAGGACTGACCGACTGACTGACTGACTGACTGACTGCCTGACTGACTGACTGAATGACTGACTGACTGAGACTAAATGACTGACTGCTTGACTGACTGGCTGAAGGACTAACTGACTGACTGAGTGACTGACTGACTGGACTGACTGACTGAGACTGAATGACTGAGTGCTTGACTGATTGACTGTCAGACTGACTGACTGACTTCGCAAAAGGGAAAAATAAAAAAAAAAGAATTATAAAATTAGAAAAAAAATATTTGCATTTAAGATTTCCATTCCGGCTCTGATTTGAACCCAGGGCGACACTCATGGAAGCCCAACGCTCTCGCCAATATACTATCGGATCTCTGTTGATCGGTGTCTTAATTATAATAAAAACAAAAAATGCACCTTAGTAATTATTGATCTAAAATCTTTGAAATCTAAATGTCGAATGATTAAACTGACTCAGAATTTTCTTCCGTACATAAATAATCCATATTTGCAAAAGAAAGAAATTGAAAAAAAAAAAAAGAATCTACAAATTAGAAGAGAAATATATACATGGAAGATTTTCGTTCCGGCCGGGACTCGAACCCAGTACCACGCGCTTGGAACCCAACGGTCTAGCCATTAGGCTATCGGAGCTCTGTCGATGGAAGTCTTAAATATAATAAAAACAAAAAATGCACCTTGCTAATTATTGATTCAAACACTTTGAAATTTACAGGTCGAATAATTAAACTGACTCAGAATTTTTCTCCCTACATAAATAATCAATATTCGCAAAAGAGAAAAATTAAAAAAAAAAGAAGAAGAAATTTCAAATTAGAAACTAAAAGTATACATTGAAGATTTTCGTTCAGGCGGGGACTCGAACGCAGGGCCACTCGCTTGGAAGCCTAACACTCTAGCCATTAGTCTATGGGAGCTCTGTCGGTGGGATTTTTAAATATAATAAAAACAAAAAATGCACCTTGGTAATTGTTTATTTAAACACTTTGAAATCTTCGTGTCGAAAAATTAAACTGACTCAGAATTTTCTTCCCTACATAAATAATCAATAATTGCAAAGGAAAGAAATTGAAAAAAAAAGAATTTTCAAATTAGAAAAGAAATATATACATTGAAGATATTCGCTCCGGCTGGGACTCGAACCCAGGCCACTCGCTTGGAAGACCAGCGGTCTAGCCATTAGGCTATCGGAGTTCTGTCGAGCGGAGTCTTACTGCCTGACTGATACTGACTGACTAACTGCCTGACTGACTGAGACTGGACTGACTGACTGCTTGACTCTCTGACTGGCTATTTCACTGACTGACTGAATGACTGACTGACACTGACTGACTGACTGCTTGACTACCTGACTGACTGCTTGACTGACTAACTGACTGGACAGGACTGACCGACTGACTGACTGACAGTGACTGAATAAGGATGACTGACAGACTGACTGAATAAGGCTGACTGACTGACTGACTGACAGACTGGCTGAATAAGGATGACTGACAGACTGACTGAATAAGGCTGACTGACTGACTGACTGACAGACTGACTGAATAAGGCTGACCGACTGACTGACTGCCTGACTGACTGACTGACTGACTGAATGACTGACTGACTGACTGACCGAGACTGACTGACTGACTGAGACTGGACTGGACTGACTGACTGACTGACTGACTGAGACTGACTGACTGCTTTAGTGACTAACTGACTGCACAGGACTGACCGACTGACTGACTGACTGACGGCCTGACTGACTGACTGACTGAATGACTGACTGACTGAGACTAAATGACTGACTGCTTGACTGACTGGCTGAAGGACTAACTGACTGACTGAGTGACTGACTGACTGGACTGACTGACTGAGACTGAATGACTGAGTGCTTGACTGATTGACTGTCAGACTGACTGACTGACTTCGCAAAAGGGAAAAATAAAAAAAAAGAATTATAAAATTAGAAAAAAATATTTGCATTTAAGATTTCCTTTCCGGCCGGGACTCGAACCCAGTACGACGCGCTAGGAACCCAACGGTCTAGCCATTAGGCTATCGGAGCTCTGTCGATGGAAGTCTTAAATATAATAAAAACAAAAAATGCACCTTGGTAATTATTGATTCAAACACTTTGAAATTTACAGGTCGAATAATTAAACTGACTCAGAATTTTTCTCCCTTCATAAATAATCAATATTCGCAAAAGAGAAAAATTAAAAAAAAAAAGAAGAAGAAATTTCAAATTAGAAACTAAAAGTATACATTGAAGATTTTCGTTCAGGCTGGGACTCGAACCCAGGGCCACTCGCTTGGAAGCCTAACACTCTAGCCATTAGTCTATGGGAGCTCTGTCGGTGGGAGTTTTAAATATAATAAAAACAAAAAATGCACCTTGGTAATTGTTTATTTAAACACTTTGAAATCTTCGTGTCGAAAAATTAAACTGACTCAGAATTTTCTTCCCTACATAAATAATCAATAATTGCAAAGGAAAGAAATTGAAAAAAAAAAGAATTTTCAAATTAGAAAAGAAATATATACATTGAAGATATTCGCTCCGGCTGGGACTCGAACCCAGGCCACTCGCTTGGAAGACCAGCGGTCTACCCATTAGGCTATCGGAGTTCTGTCGAGCGGAGTCTTACTGCCTGACTGATACTGCCTGACTGACAGACTGACTCACTGACTGACTGATACTGACTGACTGACTCACTGACTGACCGAGACTGACTGACTAACTGCCTGACTGACTGAGACTGGACTGACTGACTGACTGACTGACTGACTGACTAACTGACTGACTGAGACTGACTGACTGACTGCTTGACTCTCTGACTGGCTATTTCACTGACTGACTGAATGACTAAATGACTGACTGACACTGACTGACTGACTGCTTGACTACCTGACTGACTGCTTGACTGACTAACTGACTGGACAGGACTGACCGACTGACTGACTGACAGACTGACTGAATAAGGATGACTGACTGACTGACTGACAGACTGACTGAATAAGGCTGACCGACTGACAGACTGCCTGACTGACTGACTGACTGAATGACTGACTGACTGACTGACCGAGACTGACTGACTGACTGACTGAGACTGGACTGGACTGACTGACTGACTGACTGAGACTGACTGACTGCTTTAGTGACTAACTGACTGCACAGGACTGACCGACTGACTGACTGACTGACTGACTGACTGCCTGACTGACTGACTGAATGACTGACTGACTGAGACTAAATGACTGACTGCTTGACTGACTGGCTGAAGGACTAACTGACTGACTGAGTGACTGACTGACTGGACTGACTGACTGAGACTGAATGACTGAGTGCTTGACTGATTGACTGTCAGACTGACTGACTGACTTCGCAAAAGGGAAAAATAAAAAAAAAGAATTATAAAATTAGAAAAAAATATTTGCATTTAAGATTTCCTTTCCGGCCGGGACTCGAACCCAGTACCACGCGCAAGGAACCCAACGGTCTAGCCATTAGGCTATCGGAGCTCTGTCGATGGAAGTCTTAAATATAATAAAAACAAAAAAAGCACCTTGGTAATTATTGATTCAAACACTTTGAAATTTACAGGTCGAATAATTAAACTGACTCAGAATTTTTCTCCCTACATAAATAATCAATATTCGCAAAAGAGAAAAATTAAAGAAAAAGAAGAAGAAATTTCAAATTAGAAACTAAAAGTATACATTGAAGATTTTCGTTCAGGCTGGGACTCGAACCCAGGGCCACTCGCTTGGAAGCCTAACACTCTAGCCATTAGTCTATGGGAGCTCTGTCGGTGGGAGTTTTAAATATAATAAAAACAAAAAATGCACCTTGGTAATTGTTTATTTAAACACTTTGAAATCTTCGAGTCGAAAAATTAAACTAACTCAGAATTTTCTTCCCTACATAAATAATCAATAATTGCAAAGGAAAGAAATTGAAAAAAAAAGAATTTTCAAATTAGAAAAGAAATATATACATTGAAGATATTCGCTCCGGCTGGGACTCGAACCCAGGCCACTCGCTTGGAAGACCAGCGGTCTACCCATTAGGCTATCGGAGTTCTGTCGAGCGGAGTCTTACTGCCTGACTGATACTGCCTGACTGACAGACTGACTCACTGACTGACTGATACTGACTGACTGACTCACTGACTGACCGAGACTGACTGACTAACTGCCTGACTGACTGAGACTGGACTGACTGACTGACTGACTGACTGACTGACTAACTGACTGACTGAGACTGACTGACTGACTGCTTGACTCTCTGACTGGCTATTTCACTGACTGACTGAATGACTAAATGACTGACTGACACTGACTGACTGACTGCTTGACTACCTGACTGAGTGCTTGACTGACTAACTGACTGGACAGGACTGACCGACTGACTGAATAAGGATGACTGACAGACTGACTGAATAAGGCTGACTGACTGACTGACAGACTGACTGAGACTAAATGACTGACTGCTTGACTGACTGGCTGAAGGACTAACTGACTGACTGAGTGACTGACTGACTGGACTGACTGACTGAGACTGAATGACTGAGTGCTTGACTGATTGACTGTCAGACTGACTGACTGACTTCGCAAAAGGGAAAAATAAAAAAAAAGAATTATAAAATTAGAAAAAAATATTTGCATTTAAGATTTCCTTTCCGGCTGGGATTTGAACCCAGGGCGACACTCATGGAAGCCCAACGCTCTCGCCAATATACTATCGGATCTCTGTTGATCGGTGTCTTAATTATAATAAAAACAAAAAATGCACCTTAGTAATTATTGATCTAAAATCTTTGAAATCTAAAGGTCGAATGATTAAACTGACTCAGAATTTTCTTCCGTACATAAATAATCCATATTTGCAAAAGAAAGAAATTGAAAAAAAAAAGAATCTTCAAATTAGAAGAGAAATATATACATGGAAGATTTTCGTTCCGGCCGGGACTCGAACCCAGTACCACGCGCTTGGAACCCAACGGTCTAGCCATTAGGCTATCGGAGCTCTGTCGATGGAAGTCTTAAATATAATAAAAACAAAAAATGCACCTTGGTAATTATTGATTCAAACACTTTGAAATTTACAGGTCGAATAATTAAACTGACTCAGAATTTTTCTCCCTACATAAATAATCAATATTCGCAAAAGAGAAAAATTAAAAAAAAAAGAAGAAGAAATTTCAAATTAGAAACTAAAAGTATACATTGAAGATTTTCGTTCAGGCTGGGACTCGAACCCAGGGCCACTCGCTTGGAAGCCTAACACTCTAGCCATTAGTCTATGGGAGCTCTGTCGGTGGGAGTTTTAAATATAATAAAAACAAAAAATGCACCTTGGTAATTGTTTATTTAAACACTTTGAAATCTTCGTGTCGAAAAATTAAACTGACTCAGAATTTTCTTCCCTACATAAATAATCAATAATTGCAAAGGAAAGAAATTGAAAAAAAAAGAATTTTCAAATTAGAAAAGAAATATATACATTGAAGATATTCGCTCCGGCTGGGACTCGAACCCAGGCCACTCGCTTGGAAGACCAGCGGTCTAGCCATTAGGCTATCGGAGTTCTGTCGAGCGGAGTCTTACTGCCTGACTGATACTGCCTGACTGACAGACTGACTCACTGACTGACTGATACTGACTGACTGACTCACTGACTGACCGAGACTGACTGACTAACTGCCTGACTGACTGAGACTGGACTGACTGACTGACTGACTGACTGACTGACTAACTGACTGACTGAGACTGACTGACTGACTGCTTGACTCTCTGACTGGCTATTTCACTGACTGACTGAATGATTAAATGACTGACTGACACTGACTGACTGACTGCTTGACTACCTGACTGACTGCTTGACTGACTAACTGACTGGACAGGACTGACCGACTGACTGACTGACAGACTGACTGAATAACGATGACTGACAGACTGACTGAATAAGGCTGACTGACTGACTGACTGACAGACTGACTGAATAAGGCTGACCGACTGACTGACTGCCTGACGGACTGACTGACTGAATGACTGACTGACTGACTGACCGAGACTGACTGACTGACTGACTGAGACTGGACTGGACTGACTGACTGACTGACTGACTGAGACTGACTGACTGCTTTAGTGACTAACTGACTGCACAGGACTGACCGACTGACTGACTGACTGACTGCCTGACTGACTGACTGACTGAATGACTGACTGACTGAGACTAAATGACTGACTGCTTGACTGACTGGCTGAAGGACTAACTGACTGACTGAGTGACTGACTGACTGGACTGACTGACTGAGACTGAATGACTGAGTGCTTGACTGATTGACTGTCAGACTGACTGACTGACTTCGCAAAAGGGAAAAATAAAAAAAAAAGAATTATAAAATTAGAAAAAAATATTTGCATTTAAGATTTCCTTTCAGGCCGGGACTCGAACCCAGTACCACGCGCTAGGAACCCAACGGTCTAGCCATTAGGCTATCGGAGCTCTGTCGATGGAAGTCTTAAATATAATAAAAACAAAAAATGCACCTTGGTAATTATTGATTCAAACACTTTGAAATTTACAGGTCGAATAATTAAACTGACTCAGAATTTTTCTCCCAACATAAATAATCAATATTCGCAAAAGAGAAAAATTAAAAAAAAAAGAAGAAGAAATTTCAAATTAGAAACTAAAAGTATACATTGAAGATTTTCGTTCAGGCTGTGACTCGAACCCAGGGCCCATCGCTTGGAAGCCTAACACTCTAGCCATTAGCCTATGGGAGCTCTGTCGGTGGGAGTTTTAAATATAATAAAAACAAAAAATGCACCTTGGTAATTGTTTATTTAAACACTTTGAAATCTTCGTGTCGAAAAATTAAACTGACTCAGAATTTTCTTCCCTACATAAATAATCAATAATTGCAAAGGAAAGAAATTGAAAAAAAAAAAGAATTTTCAAATTAGAAAAGAAATATATACATTGAAGATATTCGCTCCGGCTGGGACTCGAACCCAGGCCACTCGCTTGGAAGACCAGCGGTCTAGCCATTAGGCTATCGGAGTTCTGTCGAGCGGAGTCTTACTGCCTGACTGATACTGCCTGACTGACAGACTGACTCACTGACTGACTGATACTGACTGACTGACTCACTGACTGACCGAGACTGACTGACTAACTGCCTGACTGACTGAGACTGGACTAAATGACTGACTGACTGACTGACTGACTGACTAACTGACTGACTGAGACTGACTGACTGACTGCTTGACTCTCTGACTGGCTATTTCACTGACTGACTGAATGACTAAATGACTGACTGACACTGACTGACTGACTGCTTGACTACCTGACTGACTGCTTGACTGACTAACTGACTGGACAGGACTGACCGACTGACTGACTGACAGACTGACTGAATAAGGATGACTGACAGACTGACTGGATAAGGCTGACTGACTGACTGACTGACAGACTGACTGAATAAGGCTGACCGACTGACTGACTGCCTGACGGACTGACTGACTGAATGACTGACTGACTGACTGACCGAGACTGACTGACTGACTGACTGAGACTGGACTGGACTGACTGACTGACTGACTGACTGAGACTGACTGACTGCTTTAGTGACTAACTGACTGCACAGGACTGACCGACTGACTGACTGACTGACTGACTGACTGACTGACTGACTGAATGACTGACTGACTGAGACTAAATGACTGACTGCTTGACTGACTGGCTGAAGGACTAACTGACTGACTGAGTGACTGACTGACTGGACTGACTGACTGAGACTGAATGACTGAGTGCTTGACTGATTGACTGTCAGACTGACTGACTGACTTCGCAAAAGGGAAAAATAAAAAAAAAAGAATTATAAAATTAGAAAAAAATATTTGCATTTAAGATTTCCTTTCCGGCCGGGACTCGAACCCAGTACCACGCGCTAGGAACCCAACGGTCTAGCCATTAGGCTATCGGAGCTCTGTCGATGGAAGTCTTAGATATAATAAAAACAAAAAATGCACCTTGGTAATTATTGATTCAAACACTTTGAAATTTACAGGTCGAATAATTAAACTGACTCAGAATTTTCTTCCCTACATAAATAATCAATAATTGCAAAGGAAAGAAATTGAAAAAAAAAAGAATTTTCAAATTAGAAAAGAAATATATACATTGAAGATATTCGCTCCGGCTGGGACTCGAACCCAGGCCACTCGCTTGGAAGACCAGCGGTCTAGCCATTAGGCTATCGGAGTTCTGTCGAGCGGAGTCTTACTGCCTGACTGATACTGCCTGACTGACAGACTGACTCACTGACTGACTGATACTGACTGACTGACTCACTGACTGACCGAGACTGACTGACTAACTGCCTGACTGACTGAGACTGGACTGACTGACTGACTGACTGACTGACTGACTAACTGACTGACTGAGACTGACTGACTGACTGCTTGACTCTCTGACTGGCTATTTCACTGACTGACTGAATGACTAAATGACTGACTGACACTGACTGACTGACTGCTTGACTACCTGACTGACTGCTTGACTGACTAACTGACTGGACAGGACTGACCGACTGACTGCCTGACAGACTGACTGAATAAGGATGACTGACAGACTGACTGAATAAGGCTGACTGACTGACTGACTGACAGACTGACTGAATAAGGCTGACCGACTGACTGACTGCCTGACGGACTGACTGACTGAATGACTGACTGACTGACTGACCGAGACTGACTGACTGACTGACTGAGACTGGACTGGACTGACTGACTGACTGACTGACTGAGACTGACTGACTGCTTTAGTGACTAACTGACTGCACAGGACTGACCGACTGACTGACTGACTGACTGCCTGACTGACTGACTGACTGAATGACTGACTGACTGAGACTAAATGACTGACTGCTTGACTGACTGGCTGAAGGACTAACTGACTGACTGAGTGACTGACTGACTGGACTGACTGACTGAGACTGAATGACTGAGTGCTTGACTGATTGACTGTCAGACTGACTGACTGACTTCGCAAAAGGGAAAAATAAAAAAAAAAGAATTATAAAATTAGAAAAAAATATTTGCATTTAAGATTTCCTTTCAGGCCGGGACTCGAACCCAGTACCACGCGCTAGGAACCCAACGGTCTAGCCATTAGGCTATCGGAGCTCTGTCGATGGAAGTCTTAAATATAATAAAAACAAAAAATGCACCTTGGTAATTATTGATTCAAACACTTTGAAATTTACAGGTCGAATAATTAAACTGACTCAGAATTTTTCTCCCTACATAAATAATCAATATTCGCAAAAGAGAAAAATTAAAAAAAAAAGAAGAAGAAATTTCAAATTAGAAACTAAAAGTATACATTGAAGATTTTCGTTCAGGCTGGGACTCGAACCCAGGGCCCCTCGCTTGGAAGCCTAACACTCTAGCCATTAGTCTATGGGAGCTCTGTCGGTGGGAGTTTTAAATATAATAAAAACAAAAAATGCACCTTGGTAATTGTTTATTTAAACACTTTGAAATCTTCGTGTCGAAAAATTAAACTGACTCAGAATTTTCTTCCCTACATAAATAATCAATAATTGCAAAGGAAAGAAATTGAAAAAAAAAGAATTTTCAAATTAGAAAAGAAATATATACATTGAAGATATTCGCTCCGGCTGGGACTCGAACCCAGGCCACTCGCTTGGAAGACCAGCTGTCTAGCCATTAGGCTATCGGAGTTCTGTCGAGCGGAGTCTTACTGCCTGACTGATACTGCCTGACTGACAGACTGACTCACTGACTGACTGATACTGACTGACTGACTCACTGACTGACCGAGACTGACTGACTAACTGCCTGACTGACTGAGACTGGACTGACTGACTGACTGACTGACTGACTGACTAACTGACTGACTGAGACTGACTGCTTGACTCTCTGACTGGCTATTTCACTGACTGACTGAATGACTAAATGACTGACTGACACTGACTGACTGACTGCTTGACTACCTGACTGACTGCTTGACTGACTAACTGACTGGACAGGACTGACCGACTGACTGACTGACAGACTGACTGAATAAGGATGACTGACAGACTGACTGAATAAGGCTGACTGACTGACTGACTGACAGACTGACTGAATAAGGCTGACCGACTGACTGACTGCCTGACGGACTGACTGACTGAATGACTGACTGACCGAGACTGACTGACTGACTGACTGAGACTGGACTGGACTGACTGACTGACTGACTGACTGAGACTGACTGACTGCTTTAGTGACTAACTGACTGCACAGGACTGACCGACTGACTGACTGACTGACTGCCTGACTGACTGACTGACTGAATGACTGACTGACTGAGACTAAATGACTGACTGCTTGACTGACTGGCTGAAGGACTAACTGACTGACTGACTGGACTGACTGACTGAGACTGAATGACTGAGTGCTTGACTGATTGACTGTCAGACTGACTGACTGACTTCGCAAAAGGGAAAAATAAAAAAAAAGAATTATAAAATTAGAAAAAAATATTTGTATTTAAGATTTCCTTTCAGGCCGGGACTCGAACCCAGTACCACGCGCTAGGAACCCAACGGTCTAGCCATTAGGCTATCGGAGCTCTGTCGATGGAAGTCTTAAATATAATAAAAACAAAAAATGCACCTTGGTAATTATTGATTCAAACACTTTGAAATTTACAGGTCGAATAATTAAACTGACTCAGAATTTTTCTCCCTACATAAATAATCAATATTCGCAAAAGAGAAAAATTAAAAAAAAAAGAAGAAGAAATTTCAAATTAGAAACTAAAAGTATACATTGAAGATTTTCGTTCAGGCTGGGACTCGAACCCAGGGACCCTCGCTTGGAAGCCTAAAACTCTAGCCATTAGTCTATGGGAGCTCTGTCGGTGGGAGTTTTAAATATAATAAAAACAAAAAATGCACCTTGGTAATTGTTTATTTAAACACTTTGAAATCTTCGTGTCGAAAAATTAAACTGACTCAGAATTTTCTTCCCTACATAAATAATCAATAATTGCAAAGGAAAGAAATTGAAAAAAAAAAGAATTTTCAAATTAGAAAAGAAATATATACATTGAAGATATTCGCTCCGGCTGGGACTCGAACCCAGGCCACTCGCTTGGAAGACCAGCGGTCTAGCCATTAGGCTATCGGAGTTCTGTCGAGCGGAGTCTTACTGCCTGACTGATACTGCCTGACTGACAGACTGACTCACTGACTGACTGATACTGACTGACTGACTCACTGACTGACCGAGACTGACTGACTAACTGCCTGACTGACTGAGACTGGACTGACTGACTGACTGACTGACTGACTGACTAACTGACTGACTGAGACTGACTGACTGACTGCTTGACTCTCTGACTGGCTATTTCACTGACTGACTGAATGACTAAATGACTGACTGACACTGACTGACTGACTGCTTGACTACCTGACTGACTGCTTGACTGACTAACTGACTGGACAGGACTGACCGACTGACTGACTGACAGACTGACTGAATAAGGATGACTGACTGAATAAGGCTGACTGACTGACTGACTGACAGACTGACTGAATAAGGCTGACCGACTGACTGACTGCCTGACTGACTGACTGACTGAATGACTGACTGACTGACTGACCGAGACTGACTGACTGACTGACTGAGACTGGACTGGACTGACTGACTGACTGACTGACTGAGACTGACTGACTGCTTTAGTGACTAACTGACTGCACAGGACTGACCGACTGACTGACTGACTGACGGCCTGACTGACTGACTGACTGAATGACTGACTGACTGAGACTAAATGACTGACTGCTTGACTGACTGGCTGAAGGACTAACTGACTGACTGAGTGACTGACTGACTGGACTGACTGACTGAGACTGAATGACTGAGTGCTTGACTGATTGACTGTCAGACTGACTGACTGACTTCGCAAAAGGGAAAAATAAAAAAAAAGAATTATAAAATTAGAAAAAAATATTTGCATTTAAGATTTCCTTTCCGGCCGGGACTCGAACCCAGTACCACGCGCTAGGAACCCAACGGTCTAGCCATTAGGCTATCGGAGCTCTGTCGATGGAAGTCTTAAATATAATAAAAACAAAAAATGCACCTTGGTAATTATTGATTCAAACACTTTGAAATCTTCGTGTCGAAAAATTAAACTGACTCAGAATTTTCTTCCCTACATAAATAATCAATAATTGCAAAGGAAAGAAGTTGAAAAAAAAAAAGAATTTTCAAATTAGAAAAGAAATACATACATTGAAGATATTCGCTCCGGCTGGGACTCGAACCCACGCCACTCGCTTGGAAGACCAGCGGTCTAGCCATTAGGCTATCGGAGTTCTGTCGAGCGGAGTCTTACTGCCTGACTGATACTGCCTGACTGACAGACTGACTCACTGACTGACTGATACTGACTGACTGACTCACTGACTGACCGAGACTGACTGACTAACTGCCTGACTGACTGAGACTGGACTGACTGACTGACTGACTGACTGCTTGACTCTCTGACTGACTATTTCACTGACTGACTGAATGACTAAATGACTGACTGACACTGACTGACTGACTGCTTGACTACCTGACTGACTGCTTGACTGACTAACTGACTGGACAGGACTGACCGACTGACTGACTGACAGACTGACTGAATAAGGATGACTGACAGACTGACTGAATAAGGCTGACTGACTGACTGACTGACAGACTGACTGAATAAGGCTGACCGACTGACTGACTGCCTGACGGACTGACTGACTGAATGACTGACTGACTGACTGACCGAGACTGACTGACTGACTGACTGAGACTGGACTGGACTGACTGACTGACTGACTGACTGAGACTGACTGACTGCTTTAGTGACTAACTGACTGCACAGGACTGACCGACTGACTGACTGACTGACTGACTGACTGACTGAATGACTGACTGACTGAGACTAAATGACTGACTGCTTGACTGACTGGCTGAAGGACTAACTGACTGACTGAGTGACTGACTGACTGGACTGACTGACTGAGACTGAATGACTGAGTGCTTGACTGATGGACTGTCAGACTGACTGACTGACTTCGCAAAAGGGAAAAATAAAAAAAAAAGAATTATAAAATTAGAAAAAAATATTTGCATTTAAGATTTCCTTTCCGGCCGGGACTCGAACCCAGTACCACGCGCTAGGAACCCAACGGTCTAGCCATTAGGCTATCGGAGCTCTGTCGATGGAAGTCTTAAATATAATAAAAACAAAAAATGCACCTTGGTAATTATTGATTCAAACACTTTGAAATTTACAGGTCGAATAATTAAACTGACTCAGAATTTTTCTCCCTACATAAATAATCAATATTCGCAAAAGAGAAAAATTAAAAAAAAAAGAAGGAGAAATTTCAAATTAGACACTAAAAGTATACATTGAAGATTTTCGTTCAGGCTGGGACTCGAACCCAGGGCCCCTCGCTTGGAAGCCTAACACTCTAGCCATTAGTCTATGGGAGCTCTGTCGGTGGGAGTTTTAAATATAATAAAAACAAAAAATGCACCTTGGTAATTGTTTATTTAAACACTTTGAAATCTTTGTGTCGAAAAATTAAACTGACTCAGAATTTTCTTCCCTACATAAATAATCAATAATTGCAAAGGAAAGAAATTGAAAAAAAAAAAAAGAATTTTCAAATTAGAAAAGAAATATATACATTGAAGATATTCGCTCCGGCTGGGACTCGAACCCAGGCCACTCGCTTGGAAGACCAGCGGTCTAGCCATTAGGCTATCGGAGTTCTGTCGAGCGGAGTCTTACTGCCTGACTGATACTGCCTGACTGACAGACTGACTCACTGACTGACTGATACTGACTGACTGACTCACTGACTGACCGAGACTGACTGACTAACTGCCTGACTGACTGAGACTGGACTGACTGACTGACTGACTGACTGACTGACTAACTGACTGACTGAGACTGACTGACTGACTGCTTGACTCTCTGACTGGCTATTTCACTGACTGACTGAATGACTAAATGACTGACTGACACTGACTGACTGACTGCTTGACTACCTGACTGACTGCTTGACTGACTAACTGACTGGACAGGACTGACCGACTGACTGACTGACAGACTGACTGAATAAGGATGACTGACTGACTGACTGACAGACTGACTGAATAAGGCTGACCGACTGACAGACTGCCTGACTGACTGACTGACTGAATGACTGACTGACTGACTGACCGAGACTGACTGACTGACTGACTGAGACTGGACTGGACTGACTGACTGACTGACTGAGACTGACTGACTGCTTTAGTGACTAACTGACTGCACAGGACTGACCGACTGACTGACTGACTGACTGACTGCCTGACTGACTGACTGAATGACTGACTGACTGAGACTAAATGACTGACTGCTTGACTGACTGGCTGAAGGACTAACTGACTGACTGAGTGACTGACTGACTGGACTGACTGACTGAGACTGAATGACTGAGTGCTTGACTGATTGACTGTCAGACTGACTGACTGACTTCGCAAAAGGGAAAAATAAAAAAAAAGAATTATAAAATTAGAAAAAAATATTTGCATTTAAGATTTCCTTTCCGGCCGGGACTCGAACCCAGTACCACGCGCAAGGAACCCAACGGTCTAGCCATTAGGCTATCGGAGCTCTGTCGATGGAAGTCTTAAATATAATAAAAACAAAAAAAGCACCTTGGTAATTATTGATTCAAACACTTTGAAATTTACAGGTCGAATAATTAAACTGACTCAGAATTTTTCTCCCTACATAAATAATCAATATTCGCAAAAGAGAAAAATTAAAGAAAAAGAAGAAGAAATTTCAAATTAGAAACTAAAAGTATACATTGAAGATTTTCGTTCAGGCTGGGACTCGAACCCAGGGCCACTCGCTTGGAAGCCTAACACTCTAGCCATTAGTCTATGGGAGCTCTGTCGGTGGGAGTTTTAAATATAATAAAAACAAAAAATGCACCTTGGTAATTGTTTATTTAAACACTTTGAAATCTTCGTGTCGAAAAATTAAACTAACTCAGAATTTTCTTCCCTACATAAATAATCAATAATTGCAAAGGAAAGAAATTGAAAAAAAAAGAATTTTCAAATTAGAAAAGAAATATATACATTGAAGATATTCGCTCCGGCTGGGACTCGAACCCAGGCCACTCGCTTGGAAGACCAGCGGTCTACCCATTAGGCTATCGGAGTTCTGTCGAGCGGAGTCTTACTGCCTGACTGATACTGCCTGACTGACAGACTGACTCACTGACTGACTGATACTGACTGACTGACTCACTGACTGACCGAGACTGACTGACTAACTGCCTGACTGACTGAGACTGGACTGACTGACTGACTGACTGACTGACTGACTAACTGACTGACTGAGACTGACTGACTGACTGCTTGACTCTCTGACTGGCTATTTCACTGACTGACTGAATGACTAAATGACTGACTGACACTGACTGACTGACTGCTTGACTACCTGACTGAGTGCTTGACTGACTAACTGACTGGACAGGACTGACCGACTGACTGAATAAGGATGACTGACAGACTGACTGAATAAGGCTGACTGACTGACTGACAGACTGACTGAATAAGGCTGACTGACTGACAGACTGACTGAATAAGGCTGACCGACTGACTGACTGCCTGACTGACTGACTGACTGAATGACTGACTGACTGACTGACCGAGACTGACTGACTGACTGACTGACTGAGACTGACTGACTGCTTTAGTGACTAACTGACTGCACAGGACTGACCGACTGACTGACTGACTGACTGCCTGACTGACTGACTGACTGAATGACTGACTGACTGAGACTAAATGACTGACTGCTTGACTGACTGGCTGAAGGACTAACTGACTGACTGAGTGACTGACTGACTGGACTGACTGACTGAGACTGAATGACTGAGTGCTTGACTGATTGACTGTCAGACTGACTGACTGACTTCGCAAAAGGGAAAAATAAAAAAAAAGAATTATAAAATTAGAAAAAAATATTTGCATTTAAGATTTCCTTTCCGGCTGGGATTTGAACCCAGGGCGACACTCATGGAAGCCCAACGCTCTCGCCAATATACTATCGGATCTCTGTTGATCGGTGTCTTAATTATAATAAAAACAAAAAATGCACCTTAGTAATTATTGATCTAAAATCTTTGAAATCTAAAGGTCGAATGATTAAACTCAGAATTTTCTTCCGTACATAAATAATCCATATTTGCAAAAGAAAGAAATTGAAAAAAAAAAAGAATCTTCAAATTAGAAGAGAAATATATACATGGAAGATTTTCGTTCCGGCCGGGACTCGAACCCAGTACCACGCGCTTGGAACCCAACGGTCTAGCCATTAGGCTATCGGAGCTCTGCCGATGGAAGTCTTAAATATAATAAAAACAAAAAATGCACCTTGGTAATTATTGATTCAAACACTTTGAAATTTACAGGTCGAATAATTAAACTGACTCAGAATTTTTCTCCCTACATAAATAATCAATATTCGCAAAAGAGAAAAATTAAAAAAAAAAGAAGAAGAAATTTCAAATTAGAAACTAAAAGTATACATTGAAGATTTTCGTTCAAGCTGGGACTCGAACCCAGGGCCACTCGCTTGGAAGCCTAACACTCTAGCCATTAGTCTATGGGAGCTCTGTCGGTGGGAGTTTTAAATATAATAAAAACAAAAAATGCACCTTGGTAATTGTTTATTTAAACACTTTGAAATCTTCGTGTCGAAAAATTAAACTGACTCAGAATTTTCTTCCCTACATAAATAATCAATAATTGCAAAGGAAAGAAATTGAAAAAAAAAAGAATTTTCAAATTAGAAAAGAAATATATACATTGAAGATATTCGCTCCGGCTGGGACTCGAACCCAGGCCACTCGCTTGGAAGACCAGCGGTCTAGCCATTAGGCTATCGGAGTTCTGTCGAGCGGAGTCTTACTGCCTGACTGATACTGCCTGACTGACAGACTGACTCACTGACTGACTGATACTGACTGACTGACTCACTGACTGACCGAGACTGACTGACTAACTGCCTGACTGACTGAGACTGGACTGACTGACTGACTGACTGACTGACTGACTAACTGACTGACTGAGACTGACTGACTGACTGCTTGACTCTCTGACTGGCTATTTCACTGACTGACTGAATGATTAAATGACTGACTGACACTGACTGACTGACTGCTTGACTACCTGACTGACTGCTTGACTGACTAACTGACTGGACAGGACTGACCGACTGACTGACTGACAGACTGACTGAATAACGATGACTGACAGACTGACTGAATAAGGCTGACTGACTGACTGACTGACAGACTGACTGAATAAGGCTGACCGACTGACTGACTGCCTGACGGACTGAATGACTGACTGACTGACTGACCGAGACTGACTGACTGACTGACTGAGACTGGACTGGACTGACTGACTGACTGACTGACTGAGACTGACTGACTGCTTTAGTGACTAACTGACTGCACAGGACTGACCGACTGACTGACTGACTGACTGCCTGACTGACTGACTGACTGAATGACTGACTGACTGAGACTAAATGACTGACTGCTTGACTGACTGGCTGAAGGACTAACTGACTGACTGAGTGACTGACTGACTGGACTGACTGACTGAGACTGAATGACTGAGTGCTTGACTGATTGACTGTCAGACTGACTGACTGACTTCGCAAAAGGGAAAAATAAAAAAAAAAGAATTATAAAATTAGAAAAAAATATTTGCATTTAAGATTTCCTTTCAGGCCGGGACTCGAACCCAGTACCACGCGCTAGGAACCCAACGGTCTAGCCATTAGGCTATCGGAGCTCTGTCGATGGAAGTCTTAAATATAATAAAAACAAAAAATGCACCTTGGTAATTGTTTATTTAAACACTTTGAAATCTTCGTGTCGAAAAATTAAACTGACTCAGAATTTTCTTCCCTACATAAATAATCAATAATTGCAAAGGAAAGAAATTGAAAAAAAAAAGAATTTTCAAATTAGAAAAGAAATATATACATTGAAGATATTCGCTCCGGCTGGGACTCGAACCCAGGCCACTCGCTTGGAAGACCAGCGGTCTAGCCATTAGGCTATCGGAGTTCTGTCGAGCGGAGTCTTACTGCCTGACTGATACTGCCTGACTGACAGACTGACTCACTGACTGACTGATACTGACTGACTGACTCACTGACTGACCGAGACTGACTGACTAACTGCCTGACTGACTGAGACTGGACTAAATGACTGACTGACTGACTGACTGACTGACTAACTGACTGACTGAGACTGACTGACTGACTGACTGACTAACTGACTGACTGAGACTGACTGACTGACTGCTTGACTCTCTGACTGGCTATTTCACTGACTGACTGAATGACTAAATGACTGACTGACACTGACTGACTGACTGCTTGACTACCTGACTGACTGCTTGACTGACTAACTGACTGGACAGGACTGACCGACTGACTGCCTGACAGACTGACTGAATAAGGATGACTGACAGACTGACTGAATAAGGCTGACTGACTGACTGACTGACAGACTGACTGAATAAGGCTGACCGACTGACTGACTGCCTGACGGACTGACTGACTGAATGACTGACTGACTGACTGACCGAGACTGACTGACTGACTGACTGAGACTGGACTGGACTGACTGACTGACTGACTGACTGAGACTGACTGACTGCTTTAGTGACTAACTGACTGCACAGGACTGACCGACTGACTGACTGACTGACTGCCTGACTGACTGACTGACTGAATGACTGACTGACTGAGACTAAATGACTGACTGCTTGACTGACTGGCTGAAGGACTAACTGACTGACTGAGTGACTGACTGACTGTACTGACTGACTGAGACTGAATGACTGAGTGCTTGACTGATTGACTGTCAGACTGACTGACTGACTTCGCAAAAGGGAAAAATAAAAAAAAAAGAATTATAAAATTAGAAAAAAATATTTGCATTTAAGATTTCCTTTCCGGCCGTGACTCGAACCCAGTACCACGCGCTAGGAACCCAACGGTCTAGCCATTAGGCTATCGGAGCTCAGTCGATGGAAGTCTTAAATATAATAAAAACAAAAAATGCACCTTGGTAATTATTGATTCAAACACTTTGAAATTTACAGGTCGAATAATTAAACTGACTCAGAATTTTTCTCCCTACATAAATAATCAATATTCGCAAAAGAGAAAAATTAAAAAAAAAAAAGAAGGAGAAATTTCAAATTAGACACTAAAAGTATACATTGAAGATTTTCGTTCAGGCTGGGACTCGAACCCAGGGCCCCTCGCTTGGAAGCCTAACACTCTAGCCATTAGTCTATGGGAGCTCTGTCGGTGGGAGTTTTAAATATAATAAAAACAAAAAATGCACCTTGGTAATTGTTTATTTAAACACTTTGAAATCTTCGTGTCGAAAAATTAAACTGACTCAGAATTTTCTTCCCTACATAAATAATCAATAATTGCAAAGGAAAGAAATTGAAAAAAAAAAGAATTTTCAAATTAGAAAAGAAATATATACATTGAAGATATTCGCTCCGGCTGGGACTCGAACCGAGGCCACTCGCTTGGAAGACCAGCGGTCTAGCCATTAGGCTATCGGAGTTCTGTCGAGCGGAGTCTTACTGCCTGACTGATACTGCCTGACTGACAGACTGACTCACTGACTGACTGATACTGACTGACTGACTCACTGACTGACCGAGACTGACTGACTAACTGCCTGACTGACTGAGACTGGACTGACTGACTGACTGACTGACTGACTAACTGACTGACTGAGACTGACTGACTGACTGCTTGACTCTCTGACTGGCTATTTCACTGACTGACTGAATGACTAAATGACTGACTGACACTGACTGACTGACTGCTTGACTACCTGACTGACTGCTTGACTGACTAACTGACTGGACAGGACTGACCGACTGACTGCCTGACAGACTGACTGAATAAGGATGACTGACAGACTGACTGAATAAGGCTGACTGACTGACTGACTGACAGACTGACTGAATAAGGCTGACCGACTGACTGACTGCCTGACGGACTGACTGACTGAATGACTGACTGACTGACTGACCGAGACTGACTGACTGACTGACTGAGACTGGACTGGACTGACTGACTGACTGACTGACTGAGACTGACTGACTGCTTTAGTGACTAACTGACTGCACAGGACTGACCGACTGACTGACTGACTGCCTGACTGACTGACTGACTGAATGACTGACTGACTGAGACTAAATGACTGACTGCTTGACTGACTGGCTGAAGGACTAACTGACTGACTGAGTGACTGACTGACTGGACTGACTGACTGAGACTGAATGACTGAGTGCTTGACTGATTGACTGTCAGACTGACTGACTGACTTCGCAAAAGGGAAAAATAAAAAAAAAAGAATTATAAAATTAGAAAAAAATATTTGCATTTAAGATTTCCTTTCAGGCCGGGACTCGAACCCAGTACCACGCGCTAGGAACCCAACGGTCTAGCCATTAGGCTATCGGAGCTCTGTCGATGGAAGTCTTAAATATAATAAAAACAAAAAATGCACCTTGGTAATTATTGATTCAAACACTTTGAAATTTACAGGTCGAATAATTAAACTGACTCAGAATTTTTCTCCCTACATAAATAATCAATATTCGCAAAAGAGAAAAATTAAAAAAAAAAAGAAGAAGAAATTTCAAATTAGAAACTAAAAGTATACATTGAAGATTTTCGTTCAGGCTGGGACTCGAACCCAGGGCCCCTCGCTTGGAAGCCTAACACTCTAGCCATTAGTCTATGGGAGCTCTGTCGGTGGGAGTTTTAAATATAATAAAAACAAAAAATGCACCTTGGTAATTGTTTATTTAAACACTTTGAAATCTTCGTGTCGAAAAATTAAACTGACTCAGAATTTTCTTCCCTACATAAATAATCAATAATTGCAAAGGAAAGAAATTGAAAAAAAAAGAATTTTCAAATTAGAAAAGAAATATATACATTGAAGATATTCGCTCCGGCTGGGACTCGAACCCAGGCCACTCGCTTGGAAGACCAGCTGTCTAGCCATTAGGCTATCGGAGTTCTGTCGAGCGGAGTCTTACTGCCTGACTGATACTGCCTGACTGACAGACTGACTCACTGACTGACTGATACTGACTGACTGACTCACTGACTGACCGAGACTGACTGACTAACTGCCTGACTGACTGAGACTGGACTGACTGACTGACTCACTGACTGACTGACTAACTGACTGACTGAGACTGACTTACTGACTGCTTGACTCTCTGACTGGCTATTTCACTGACTGACTGAATGATTAAATGACTGACTGACACTGACTGACTGACTGCTTGACTACCTGACTGACTGCTTGACTGACTAACTGACTGGACAGGACTGACCGACTGACTGACTGACAGACTGACTGAATAACGATGACTGACAGACTGACTGAATAAGGCTGACTGACTGACTGACTGACAGACTGACTGAATAAGGCTGACCGACTGACTGACTGCCTGACGGACTGACTGACTGAATGACTGACTGACTGACTGACCGAGACTGACTGACTGACTGACTGAGACTGGACTGGACTGACTGACTGACTGACTGACTGAGACTGACTGACTGCTTTAGTGACTAACTGACTGCACAGGACTGACCGACTGACTGACTGACTGACTGCCTGACTGACTGACTGACTGAATGACTGACTGACTGAGACTAAATGACTGACTGCTTGACTGACTGGCTGAAGGACTAACTGACTGACTGAGTGACTGACTGACTGGACTGACTGACTGAGACTGAATGACTGAGTGCTTGACTGATTGACTGTCAGACAGACTGACTGACTTCGCAAAAGGGAAAAATAAAAAAAAAAGAATTATAAAATTAGAAAAAAATATTTGCATTTAAGATTTCCTTTCAGGCCGGGACTCGAACCCAGTACCACGCGCTAGGAACCCAACGGTCTAGCCATTAGGCTATCGGAGCTCTGTCGATGGAAGTCTTAAATATAATAAAAACAAAAAATGCACCTTGGTAATTGTTTATTTAAACACTTTGAAATCTTCGTGTCGAAAAATTAAACTGACTCAGAATTTTCTTCCCTACATAAATAATCAATAATTGCAAAGGAAAGAAATTGAAAAAAAAAAGAATTTTCAAATTAGAAAAGATATATATATATTGTAGATATTCGCTCCGGCTGGGACTCGAACCCAGGCCACTCGCTTGGAAGACCAGCGGTCTAGCCATTAGGCTATCGGAGTTCTGTCGAGCGGAGTCTTACTGCCTGACTGATACTGCCTGACTGACAGACTGACTCACTGACTGACTGATACTGACTGACTGACTCACTGACTGACCGAGACTGACTGACTAACTGCCTGACTGACTGAGACTGGACTAAATGACTGACTGACTGACTGACTGACTGACTAACTGACTGACTGAGACTGACTGACTGACTGCTTGACTCTCTGACTGGCTATTTCACTGACTGACTGAATGACTAAATGACTGACTGACACTGACTGACTGACTGCTTGACTACCTGACTGACTGCTTGACTGACTAACTGACTGCTTGACTGACCGACTGACTGACTGACAGACTGACTGAATAAGGATGACTGACAGACTGACTGGATAAGGCTGACTGACTGACTGAATAAGGCTGACCGACTGACTGACTGCCTGACGGACTGACTGACTGAATGACTGACTGACTGACTGACCGAGACTGACTGACTGACTGACTGAGACTGGACTGGACTGACTGACTGACTGACTGACTGAGACTGACTGACTGCTTTAGTGACTAACTGACTGCACAGGACTGACCGACTGACTGACTGACTGACTGACTGACTGACTGAATGACTGACTGACTGAGACTAAATGACTGACTGCTTGACTGACTGGCTGAAGGACTAACTGACTGACTGAGTGACTGACTGACTGGACTGACTGACTGAGACTGAATGACTGAGTGCTTGACTGTTTGACTGTCAGACTGACTGACTGACTTCGCAAAAGGGAAAAATAAAAAAAAAAGAATTATAAAATTAGAAAAAAATATTTGCATTTAAGATTTCCTTTCAGGCCGGGACTCGAACCCAGTACCACGCGCTAGGAACCCAACGGTCTAGCCATTAGGCTATCGGAGCTCTGTCGATGGAAGTCTTAAATATAATAAAAACAAAAAATGCACCTTGGTAATTATTGATTCAAACACTTTGAAATTTACAGGTCGAATAATTAAACTGACTCAGAATTTTTCTCCCTACATAAATAATCAATATTCGCAAAAGAGAAAAATTAAAAAAAAAAGAAGAAGAAATTTCAAATTAGAAACTAAAAGTATACATTGAAGATTTTCGTTCAGGCTGGGACTCGAACCCAGGGCCCCTCGCTTGGAAGCCTAACACTCTAGCCATTAGTCTATGGGAGCTCTGTCGGTGGGAGTTTTAAATATAATAAAAACAAAAAATGCACCTTGGTAATTGTTTATTTAAACACTTTGAAATCTTCGTGTCGAAAAATTAAACTGACTCAGAATTTTCTTCCCTACATAAATAATCAATAATTGCAAAGGAAAGAAATTGAAAAAAAAAGAATTTTCAAATTAGAAAAGAAATATATACATTGAAGATATTCGCTCCGGCTGGGACTCGAACCCAGACCACTCGCTTGGAAGACCAGCGGTCTAGCCATTAGGCTATCGGAGTTCTGTCGAGCGGAGTCTTACTGCCTGACTGATACTGCCTGACTGACAGACTGACTCACTGACTGACTGATACTGACTGACTGACTCACTGACTGACCGAGACTGACTGACTAACTGCCTGACTGACTGAGACTGGACTGACTGACTGACTGACTGACTGACTGACTAACTGACTGACTGAGACTGACTGACTGACTGCTTGACTCTCTGACTGACTATTTCACTGACTGACTGAATGACTAAATGACTGACTGACTGCTTGACTACCTGACTGACTGCTTGACTGACTAACTGAATGGACAGGACTGACCGACTGACTGACTGACAGACTGACTGAATAAGGATGACTGACAGACTGACTGAATAAGGCTGACTGACTGACTGACTGACAGACTGACTGAATAAGGCTGACCGACTGACTGACTGCCTGACTGACTGACTGACTGAATGACTGACTGACTGACTGACCGAGACTGACTGACTGACTGACTGAGACTGGACTGGACTGACTGACTGACTGACTGCTTTAGTGACTAACTGACTGCACAGGACTGACCGACTGACTGACTGACTGACTGCCTGACTGACTGACTGACTGAATGACTGACTGACTGAGACTAAATGACTGACTGCTTGACTGACTGGCTGAAGGACTAACTGACTGACTGAGTGACTGACTGACTGGACTGACTGACTGAGACTGAATGACTGAGTGCTTGACTGATTGACTGTCAGACTGACTGACTGACTTCGCAAAAGGGAAAAATAAAAAAAAAAGAATTATAAAATTAGAAAAAAATATTTGCATTTAAGATTTCCTTTCCGGCCGGGACTCGAACCCAGTACCACGCGCTAGGAACCCAACGGTCTAGCCATTAGGCTATCGGAGCTCTGTCGATGGAAGTCTTAAATATAATAAAAACAAAAAATGCACCTTGGTAATTATTGATTCAAACACTTTGAAATTTACAGGTCGAATAATTAAACTGACTCAGAATTTTTCTCCCTACATAAATAATCAATATTCGCAAAAGAGAAAAATTAAAAAAAAAAGAAGGAGAAATTTCAAATTAGACACTAAAAGTATACATTGAAGATTTTCGTTCAGGCTGGGACTCGAACCCAGGGCCCCTCGCTTGGAAGCCTAACACTCTAGCCATTAGTCTATGGGAGCTCTGTCGGTGGGAGTTTTAAATATAATAAAAACAAAAAATGCACCTTGGTAATTGTTTATTTAAACACTTTGAAATCTTCGTGTCGAAAAATTAAACTGACTCAGAATTTTCTTCCCTACATAAATAATCAATAATTGCAAAGGAAAGAAATTGAAAAAAAAAAGAATTTTCAAATTAGAAAAGAAATATATACATTGAAGATATTCGCTCCGGCTGGGACTCGAACCCTGGCCACTCGCTTGGAAGACCAGCGGTCTAGCCATTAGGCTATCGGAGTTCTGTCGAGCGGAGTCTTACTGCCTGACTGATACTGCCTGACTGACAGACTGACTCACTGACTGACTGATACTGACTGACTGACTCACTGACTGACCGAGACTGACTGACTAACTGCCTGACTGACTGAGACTGGACTGACTGACTGACTGACTGACTGACTGACTGACTGACTGAGACTGACTGACTGACTGCTTGACTCTCTGACTGGCTATTTCACTGACTGACTGAATGACTAAATGACTGACTGACACTGACTGACTGACTGCTTGACTACCTGACTGACTGCTTGACTGACTAACTGACTGGACAGGACTGACCGACTGACTGCCTGACAGACTGACTGAATAAGGATGACTGACAGACTGACTGAATAAGGCTGACTGACTGACTGACTGACAGACTGACTGAATAAGGCTGACCGACTGACTGACTGCCTGACGGACTGACTGACTGAATGACTGACTGACTGACTGACCGAGACTGACTGACTGACTGACTGAGACTGGACTGGACTGACTGACTGACTGACTGACTGAGACTGACTGACTGCTTTAGTGACTAACTGACTGCACAGGACTGACCGACTGACTGACTGACTGACTGCCTGACTGACTGACTGACTGAATGACTGACTGACTGAGACTAAATGACTGACTGCTTGACTGACTGGCTGAAGGACTAACTGACTGACTGAGTGACTGACTGACTGGACTGACTGACTGAGACTGAATGACTGAGTGCTTGACTGATTGACTGTCAGACTGACTGACTGACTTCGCAAAAGGGAAAAATAAAAAAAAAAGAATTATAAAATTAGAAAAAAATATTTGCATTTAAGATTTCCTTTCAGGCCGGGACTCGAACCCAGTACCACGCGCTAGGAACCCAACGGTCTAGCCATTAGGCTATCGGAGCTCTGTCGATGGAAGTCTTAAATATAATAAAAACAAAAAATGCACCTTGGTAATTATTGATTCAAACACTTTGAAATTTACAGGTCGAATAATTAAACTGACTCAGAATTTTTCTCCCTACATAAATAATCAATATTCGCAAAAGAGAAAAATTAAAAAAAAAAAGAAGAAGAAATTTCAAATTAGAAACTAAAAGTATACATTGAAGATTTTCGTTCAGGCTGGGACTCGAACCCAGGGCCCCTCGCTTGGAAGCCTAACACTCTAGCCATTAGTCTATGGGAGCTCTGTCGGTGGGAGTTTTAAATATAATAAAAACAAAAAATGCACCTTGGTAATTGTTTATTTAAACACTTTGAAATCTTCGTGTCGAAAAATTAAACTGACTCAGAATTTTCTTCCCTACATAAATAATCAATAATTGCAAAGGAAAGAAATTGAAAAAAAAAAGAATTTTCAAATTAGAAAAGAAATATATACATTGAAGATATTCGCTCCGGCTGGGACTCGAACCCAGGCCACTCGCTTGGAAGACCAGCGGTCTAGCCATTAGGCTATCGGAGTTCTGTCGAGCGGAGTCTTACTGCCTGACTGATACTGCCTGACTGACAGACTGACTCACTGACTGACTGATACTGACTGACTGACTCACTGACTGACCGAGACTGACTGACTAACTGCCTGACTGACTGAGACTGGACTGACTGACTGACTGACTGACTGACTGACTAACTGACTGACTGAGACTGACTGACTGACTGCTTGACTCTCTGACTGGCTATTTCACTGACTGACTGAATGACTAAATGACTGACTGACACTGACTGACTGACTGCTTGACTACCTGACTGACTGCTTGACTGACTAACTGACTGGACAGGACTGACCGACTGACTGACTGACAGACTGACTGAATAAGGATGACTGACAGACTGACTGAATAAGGCTGACTGACTGACTGACTGACAGACTGACTGAATAAGGCTGACCGACTGACTGACTGCCTGACGGACTGACTGACTGAATGACTGACTGACTGACTGACCGAGACTGACTGACTGACTGACTGAGACTGGACTGGACTGACTGACTGACTGACTGACTGAGACTGACTGACTGCTTTAGTGACTAACTGACTGCACAGGACTGACCGACTGACTGACTGACTGACTGCCTGACTGACTGACTGACTGAATGACTGACTGACTGAGACTAAATGACTGACTGCTTGACTGACTGGCTGAAGGACTAACTGACTGACTGAGTGACTGACTGACTGGACTGACTGACTGAGACTGAATGACTGAGTGCTTGACTGATTGACTGTCAGACTGACTGACTGACTTCGCAAAAGGGAAAAATAAAAAAAAAAGAATTATAAAATTAGAAAAAAATATTTGCATTTTAGATTTCCTTTCAGGCCGGGACTCGAACCCAGTACCACGCGCTAGGAACCCAACGGTCTAGCCATTAGGCTATCGGAGCTCTGTCGATGGAAGTCTTAAATATAATAAAAACAAAAAATGCACCTTGGTAATTATTGATTCAAACACTTTGAAATTTACAGGTCGAATAATTAAACTGACTCAGAATTTTTCTCCCTACATAAATAATCAATATTCGCAAAAGAGAAAAATTAAAAAAAAAAGAAGAAGAAATTTCAAATTAGAAACTAAAAGTATACATTGAAGATTTTCGTTCAGGCTGGGACTCGAACCCAGGGCCCCTCGCTTGGAAGCCTAACACTCTAGCCATTAGTCTATGGGAGCTCTGTCGGTGGGAGTTTTAAATATAATAAAAACAAAAAATGCACCTTGGTAATTGTTTATTTAAACACTTTGAAATCTTCGTGTCGAAAAATTAAACTGACTCAGAATTTTCTTCCCTACATAAATAATCAATAATTGCAAAGGAAAGAAATTGAAAAAAAAAAGAATTTTCAAATTAGAAAAGAAATATATACATTGAAGATATTCGCTCCGGCTGGGACTCGAACCCAGGCCACTCGCTTGGAAGACCAGCGGTCTAGCCATTAGGCTATCGGAGTTCTGTCGAGCGGAGTCTTACTGCCTGACTGATACTGCCTGACTGACAGACTGACTCACTGACTGACTGATACTGACTGACTGACTCACTGACTGACCGAGACTGACTGACTAACTGCCTGACTGACTGAGACTGGACTGACTGACTGACTGACTGACTGACTGACTAACTGACTGACTGAGACTGACTGACTGACTGCTTGACTCTCTGACTGGCTATTTCACTGACTGACTGAATGACTAAATGACTGACTGACACTGACTGACTGACTGCTTGACTACCTGACTGACTGCTTGACTGACTAACTGACTGGACAGGACTGACCGACTGACTGACTGACAGACTGACTGAATAAGGATGACTGACTGAATAAGGCTGACTGACTGACTGACTGACAGACTGACTGAATAAGGCTGACCGACTGACTGACTGCCTGACTGACTGACTGACTGAATGACTGACTGACTGACTGACCGAGACTGACTGACTGACTGACTGAGACTGGACTGGACTGACTGACTGACTGACTGACTGAGACTGACTGACTGCTTTAGTGACTAACTGACTGCACAGGACTGACCGACTGACTGACTGACTGACGGCCTGACTGACTGACTGACTGAATGACTGACTGACTGAGACTAAATGACTGACTGCTTGACTGACTGGCTGAAGGACTAACTGACTGACTGAGTGACTGACTGACTGGACTGACTGACTGAGACTGAATGACTGAGTGCTTGACTGATTGACTGTCAGACTGACTGACTGACTTCGCAAAAGGGAAAAATAAAAAAAAAAGAATTATAAAATTAGAAAAAAATATTTGCATTTAAGATTTCCTTTCCGGCCGGGACTCGAACCCAGTACCACGCGCTAGGAACCCAACGGTCTAGCCATTAGGCTATCGGAGCTCTGTCGATGGAAGTCTTAAATATAATAAAAACAAAAAATGCACCTTGGTAATTATTGATTCAAACACTTTGAAATCTTCGTGTCGAAAAATTAAACTGACTCAGAATTTTCTTCCCTACATAAATAATCAATAATTGCAAAGGAAAGAAATTGAAAAAAAAAAAGAATTTTCAAATTAGAAAAGAAATACATACATTGAAGATATTCGCTCCGGCTGGGACTCGAACCCACGCCACTCGCTTGGAAGACCAGCGGTCTAGCCATTAGGCTATCGGAGTTCTGTCGAGCGGAGTCTTACTGCCTGACTGATACTGCCTGACTGACAGACTGACTCACTGACTGACTGATACTGACTGACTGACTCACTGACTGACCGAGACTGACTGACTAACTGCCTGACTGACTGAGACTGGACTGACTGACTGACTGACTGACTGACTGACTAACTGACTGACTGATACTGACTGACTGACTGCTTGACTCTCTGACTGACTATTTCACTGACTGACTGAATGACTAAATGACTGACTGACACTGACTGACTGACTGCTTGACTACCTGACTGACTGCTTGACTGACTAACTGAATGGACAGGACTGACCGACTGACTGACAGACAGACTGACTGAATAAGGATGACTGACAGACTGACTGAATAAGGCTGACTGACTGACTGACTGACAGACTGACTGAATAAGGCTGACCGACTGACTGACTGCCTGACTGACTGACTGACTGAATGACTGACTGACTGACTGACCGAGACTGACTGACTGACTGACTGAGACTGGACTGGACTGACTGACTGACTGACTGACTGATACTGACTGACTGCTTTAGTGACTAACTGACTGCACAGGACTGACCGACTGACTGACTGACTGACTGCCTGACTGACTGACTGACTGAATGACTGACTGACTGAGACTAAATGACTGACTGCTTGACTGACTGGCTGAAGGACTAACTGACTGACTGAGTGACTGACTGACTGGACTGACTGACTGAGACTGAATGACTGAGTGCTTGACTGATTGACTGTCAGACTGACTGACTGACTTCGCAAAAGGGAAAAATAAAAAAAAAGAATTATAAAATTAGAAAAAAATATTTGCATTTAAGATTTCCTTTCAGGCCGGGACTCGAACCCAGTACCACGCGCTAGGAACCCAACGGTCTAGCCATTAGGCTATCGGAGCTCTGTCGATGGAAGTCTTAAATATAATAAAAACAAAAAATTCACCTTGGTAATTATTGATTCAAACACTTTGAAATTTACAGGTCGAATAATTAAACTGACTCAGAATTTTTCTCCCTACATAAATAATCAATATTCGCAAAAGAGAAAAATTAAAAAAAAAAGAAGAAGAAATTTCAAATTAGAAACTAAAAGTATACATTGAAGATTTTCGTTCAGGCTGGGACTCGAACCCAGGGCCCCTCGCTTGGAAGCCTAACACTCTAGCCATTAGTCTATGGGAGCTCTGTCGGTGGGAGTTTTAAATATAATAAAAACAAAAAATGCACCTTGGTAATTGTTTATTTAAACACTTTGAAATCTTCGTGTCGAAAAATTAAACTGACTCAGAATTTTCTTCCCTACATAAATAATCAATAATTGCAAAGGAAAGAAATTGAAAAAAAAAAGAATTTTCAAATTAGAAAAGAAATATATACATTGAAGATATTCGCTCCGGCTGGGACTCGAACCCAGGCCACTCGCTTGGAAGACCAGCGGTCTAGCCATTAGGCTATCGGAGTTCTGTCGAGCGGAGTCTTACTGCCTGACTGATACTGCCTGACTGACAGACTGACTCACTGACTGACTGATACTGACTGACTGACTCACTGACTGACCGAGACTGACTGAGTAACTGCCTGACTGACTGAGACTGGACTGACTGACTGACTGACTGACTGACTGACTAACTGACTGACTGAGACTGACTGACTGACTGCTTGACTCTCTGACTGGCTATTTCACTGACTGACTGAATGACTAAATGACTGACTGACACTGACTGACTGACTGCTTGACTACCTGACTGACTGCTTGACTGACTAACTGACTGGACAGGACTGACCGACTGACTGACTGACAGACTGACTGAATAAGGATGACTGACAGACTGACTGAATAAGGCTGACTGACTGACTGACTGACAGACTGACTGAATAAGGCTGACCGACTGACTGACTGCCTGACTGACTGACTGACTGAATGACTGACTGACTGACTGACCGAGACTGACTGACTGAGACTGGACTGGACTGACTGACTAACTGACTGACTGAGACTGACTGACTGCTTTAGTGACTAACTGACTGCACAGGACTGACCGACTGACTGACTGACTGACTGCCTGACTGACTGACTGACTGAATGACTGACTGACTGAGACTAAATGACTGACTGCTTGACTGACTGGCTGAAGGACTAACTGACTGACTGAGTGACTGACTGACTGGACTGACTGACTGAGACTGAATGACTGAGTGCTTGACTGATTGACTGTCAGACTGACTGACTGACTTCGCAAAAGGGAAAAATAAAAAAAAAAGAATTATAAAATTAGAAAAAAATATTTGCATTTAAGATTTCCTTTCCGGCCGGGACTCGAACCCAGTACCACGCGCTAGGAACCCAACGGTCTAGCCATTAGGCTATCGGAGCTCTGTCGATGGAAGTCTTAAATATAATAAAAACAAAAAATGCACCTTGGTAATTATTGATTCAAACACTTTGAAATTTACAGGTCGAATAATTAAACTGACTCAGAATTTTTCTCCCTACATAAATAATCAATATTCGCAAAAGAGAAAAATTAAAAAAAAAAGAAGAAGAAATTTCAAATTAGAAACTAAAAGTATACATTGAAGATTTTCGTTCAGGCTGGGACTCGAACCCAGGGCCACTCGCTTGGAAGCCTAACACTCTAGCCATTAGTCTATGGGAGCTCTGTCGGTGGGAGTTTTAAATATAATAAAAACAAAAAATGCACCTTGGTAATTGTTTATTTAAACACTTTGAAATCTTCGTGTCGAAAAATTAAACTGACTCAGAATTTTCTTCCCTACATAAATAATCAATAATTGCAAAGGAAAGAAATTGAAAAAAAAAAGAATTTTCAAATTAGAAAAGAAATATATACATTGAAGATATTCGCTCCGGCTGGGACTCGAACCCAGGCCACTCGCTTGGAAGACCAGCGGTCTAGCCATTAGGCTATCGGAGTTCTGTCGAGCGGAGTCTTACTGCCTGACTGATACTGCCTGACTGACAGACTGACTCACTGACTGACTGATACTGACTGACTGACTCACTGACTGACCGAGACTGACTGACTAACTGCCTGACTGACTGAGACTGGACTGACTGACTGACTGACTGACTAACTGACTGACTGAGACTGACTGACTGACTGCTTGACTCTCTGACTGGCTATTTCACTGACTGACTGAATGACTAAATGACTGACTGACACTGACTGACTGACTGCTTGACTACCTGACTGACTGCTTGACTGACTAACTGACTGGACAGGACTGACCGACTGACTGACTGACAGACTGACTGAATAAGGATGACTGACAGACTGACTGAATAAGGCTGACTGACTGACTGACTGACAGACTGACTGAATAAGGCTGACCGACTGACTGACTGCCTGACTGACTGACTGACTGAATGACTGACTGACTGACTGACCGAGACTGACTGACTGACTGACTGAGACTGGACTGGACTGACTGACTGACTGACTGACTGAGACTGACTGACTGACTGAGACTGACTGACTGCTTTAGTGACTAACTGACTGCACAGGACTGACCGACTGACTGACTGACTGACTGCCTGACTGACTGACTGACTGAATGACTGACTGACTGAGACTAAATGACTGACTGCTTGACTGACTGGCTGAAGGACTAACTGACTGACTGAGTGACTGACTGACTGGACTGACTGACTGAGACTGAATGACTGAGTGCTTGACTGATTGACTGTCAGACTGACTGACTGACTTCGCAAAAGGGAAAAATAAAAAAAAAAGAATTATAAAATTAGAAAAAAATATTTGCATTTAAGATTTCCTTTCCGGCCGGGATTCGAACCCAGTACCACGCGCTAGGAACCCAACGGTCTAGCCATTAGGCTATCGGAGCTCTGTCGATGGAAGTCTTAAATATAATAAAAACAAAAAATGCACCTTGGTAATTATTGATTCAAACACTTTGAAATTTACAGGTCGAATAATTAAACTGACTCAGAATTTTTCTCCCTACATAAATAATCAATATTCGCAAAAGAGAAAAATTAAAAAAAAAAAAGAAGAAATTTCAAATTAGAAACTAAAAGTATACATTGAAGATTTTCGTTCAGGCTGGGACTCGAACCCAGGGCCACTCGCTTGGAAGCCTAACACTCTAGCCATTAGTCTATGGGAGCTCTGTCGGTGGGAGTTTTAAATATAATAAAAACAAAAAATGCACCTTGGTAATTGTTTATTTAAACACTTTGAAATCTTCGTGTCGAAAAATTAAACTGACTCAGAATTTTCTTCCCTACATAAATAATCAATAATTGCAAAGGAAAGAAATTGAAAAAAAAAGAATTTTCAAATTAGAAAAGAAATATATACATTGAAGATATTCGCTCCGGCTGGGACTCGAACCCAGGCCACTCGCTTGGAAGACCAGCGGTCTAGCCATTAGGCTATCGGAGTTCTGTCGAGCGGAGTCTTACTGCCTGACTGATACTGCCTGACTGACAGACTGACTCACTGACTGACTGATACTGACTGACTGACTCACTGACTGACCGAGACTGACTGACTAACTGCCTGACTGACTGAGACTGGACTGACTGACTGACTGACTGACTGACTGACTGACTAACTGACAGACTGAGACTGACTGACTGACTGCTTGACTCTCTGACTGGCTATTTCACTGACTGACTGAATGACTAAATGACTGACTGACACTGACTGACTGACTGCTTGACTACCTGACTGACTGCTTGACTGACTAACTGACTGGACAGGACTGACCGACTGACTGACTGACAGACTGACTGAATAAGGATGACTGACAGACTGACTGAATAAGGCTGACTGACTGACTGACTGACAGACTGACTGAATAAGGCTGACCGACTGACTGACTGCCTGACTGACTGACTGACTGAATGACTGACTGACTGACTGACCGAGACTGACTGACTGACTGACTGAGACTGGACTGGACTGACTGACTGACTGACTGACTGAGACTGACTGACTGCTTTAGTGACTAACTGACTGCACAGGACTGACCGACTGACTGACTGACTGACTGCCTGACTGACTGACTGACTGAATGACTGACTGACTGAGACTAAATGACTGACTGCTTGACTGACTGGCTGAAGGACTAACTGACTGACTGAGTGACTGACTGACTGGACTGACTGACTGAGACTGAATGACTGAGTGCTTGACTGATTGACTGTCAGACTGACTGACTGACTTCGCAAAAGGGAAAAATAAAAAAAAAAGAATTATAAAATTAGAAAAAAATATTTGCATTTAAGATTTCCTTTCCGGCCGGGATTCGAACCCAGTACCACGCGCTAGGAACCCAACGGTCTAGCCATTAGGCTATCGGAGCTCTGTCGATGGAAGTCTTAAATATAATAAAAACAAAAAATGCACCTTGGTAATTATTGATTCAAACACTTTGAAATTTACAGGTCGAATAATTAAACTGACTCAGAATTTTTCTCCCTACATAAATAATCAATATTCGCAAAAGAGAAAAATTAAAAAAAAAAAAAGAAGAAATTTCAAATTAGAAACTAAAAGTATACAGAGAAGATTTTCGTTCAGGCTGGGACTCGAACCCAGGGCCACTCGCTTGGAAGCCTAACACTCTAGCCATTAGTCTATGGGAGCTCTGTCGGTGGGAGTTTTAAATATAATAAAAACAAAAAATGCACCTTGGTAATTGTTTATTTAAACACTTTGAAATCTTCGTGTCGAAAAATTAAACTGACTCAGAATTTTCTTCCCTACATAAATAATCAATAATTGCAAAGGAAAGAAATTGAAAAAAAAAAAGAATTTTCAAATTAGAAAAGAAATATATACATTGAAGATATTCGCTCCGGCTGGGACTCGAACCCAGGCCACTCGCTTGGAAGACCAGCAGTCTAGCCATTAGGCTATCGGAGTTCTGTCGAGCGGAGTCTTACTGCCTGACTGATACTGCCTGACTGACAGACTGACTCACTGACTGACTGATACTGACTGACTGACTCACTGACTGACCGAGACTGACTGACTAACTGCCTGACTGACTGAGACTGGACTGACTGACTGACTGACTGACTGACTGACTGACTAACTGACTGACTGAGACTGACTGACTGACTGCTTGACTCTCTGACTGGCTATTTCACTGACTGACTGAATGACTAAATGACTGACTGACACTGACTGACTGACTGCTTGACTACCTGACTGACTGCTTGACTGACTAACTGACTGGACAGGACTGACCGACTGACTGACTGACAGACTGACTGAATAAGGATGACTGACAGACTGACTGAATAAGGCTGACTGACTGACTGACTGACAGACTGACTGAATAAGGCTGACCGACTGACTGACTGCCTGACTGACTGACTGACTGAATGACTGACTGACTGACTGACCGAGACTGACTGACTGACTGACTGAGACTGGACTGGACTGACTGACTGACTGACTGACTGAGACTGACTGACTGCTTTAGTGACTAACTGACTGCACAGGACTGACCGACTGACTGACTGACTGCCTGACTGACTGACTGACTGAATGACTGACTGACTGAGACTAAATGACTGACTGCTTGACTGACTGGCTGAAGGACTAACTGACTGACTGAGTGACTGACTGACTGGACTGACTGACTGAGACTGAATGACTGAGTGCTTGACTGATTGACTGTCAGACTGACTGACTGACTTCGCAAAAGGGAAAAATAAAAAAAAAGAATTATAAAAAAATATTTGCATTTAAGATTTCCTTTCCGGCCGGGACTCGAACCCAGTACCACGCGCTAGGAACCCAACGGTCTAGCCATTAGGCTATCGGAGCTCTGTCGATGGAAGTCTTAAATATAATAAAAACAAAAAATGCACCTTGGTAATTATTGATTCAAACACTTTGAAATTTACAGGTCGAATAATTAAACTGACTCAGAATTTTTCTCCCTACATAAATAATCAATATTCGCAAAAGAGAAAAATTAAAAAAAAAAGAAGAAGAAATTTCAAATTAGAAACTAAAAGTATACATTGAAGATTTTCGTTCAGGCTGGGACTCGAACCCAGGGCCACTCGCTTGGAAGCCTAACACTCTAGCCATTAGTCTATGGGAGCTCTGTCGGTGGGAGTTTTAAATATAATAAAAACAAAAAATGCACCTTGGTAATTGTTTATTTAAACACTTTGAAATCTTCGTGTCGAAAAATTAAACTGACTCAGAATTTTCTTCCCTACATAAATAATCAATAATTGCAAAGGAAAGAAATTGAAAAAAAAAAGAATTTTCAAATTAGAAAAGAAATATATACATTGAAGATATTCGCTCCGGCTGGGACTCGAACCCAGGCCACTCGCTTGGAAGACCAGCGGTCTAGCCATTAGGCTATCGGAGTTCTGTCGAGCGGAGTCTTACTGCCTGACTGATACTGCCTGACTGACAGACTGACTCACTGACTGACTGATACTGACTGACTGACTCACTGACTGACCGAGACTGACTGACTAACTGCCTGACTGACTGAGACTGGACTGACTGACTGACTGACTGACTAACTGACTGACTGAGACTGACTGACTGACTGCTTGACTCTCTGACTGGCTATTTCACTGACTGACTGAATGACTAAATGACTGACTGACACTGACTGACTGACTGCTTGACTACCTGACTGACTGCTTGACTGACTAACTGACTGGACAGGACTGACCGACTGACTGACTGACAGACTGACTGAATAAGGATGACTGACAGACTGACTGAATAAGGCTGACTGACTGACTGACTGAGAGACTGACTGAATAAGGCTGACCGACTGACTGACTGCCTGACTGACTGACTGACTGAATGACTGACTGACTGACTGACCGAGACTGACTGACTGACTGACTGAGACTGGACTGGACTGACTGACTGACTGATTGACTGAGACTGACTGACTGCTTTAGTGACTAACTGACTGCACAGGACTGACCGACTGACTGACTGACTGACTGCCTGACTGACTGACTGACTGAATGACTGACTGACTGAGACTAAATGACTGACTGCTTGACTGACTGGCTGAAGGACTAACTGACTGACTGAGTGACTGACTGACTGGACTGACTGACTGAGACTGAATGACTGAGTGCTTGACAAATTGACTGTCAGACTGACTGACTGACTTCGCAAAAGGGAAAAATAAAAAAAAAGAATTATAAAATTAGAAAAAAATATTTGCATATAAGATTGCCTTTCCGGCCGGGACTCGAACCCAGTACCACGCGCTAGGAACCCAACGGTCTAGCCATTAGGCTATCGGAGCTCTGTCGATGGAAGTCTTAAATATAATAAAAACAAAAAATGCACCTTGGTAATTATTGATTCAAACACTTTGAAATTTACAGGTCGAATAATTAAACTGACTCAGAATTTTTCTCCCTACATAAATAATCAATATTCGCAAAAGAGAAAAATTAAAAAAAAAAGAAGAAGAAATTTGAAATTAGAAACTAAAAGTATACATTGAAGATTTTCGTTTAGGCTGGGACTCGAACCCAGGGCCACTCGCTTGGAAGCCTAACACTCTAGCCATTAGTCTATGGGAGCTCTGTCGGTGGGAGTTTTAAATATAATAAAAACAAAAAATGCACCTTGGTAATTGTTTATTTAAACACTTTGAAATCTTCGTGTCGAAAAATTAAACTGACTCAGAATTTTCTTCCCTACATAAATAATCAATAATTGCAAAGGAAAGAAATTGAAAAAAAAAAGAATTTTCAAATTAGAAAAGAAATATATACATTGAAGATATTCGCTCCGGCTGGGACTCGAACCCAGGCCACTCGCTTGGAAGACCAGCGGTCTAGCCATTAGGCTATCGGAGTTCTGTCGAGCGGAGTCTTACTGCCTGACTGATACTGCCTGACTGACAGACTCACTCACTGACTGACTGATACTGACTGACTGACTCACTGACTGACCGAGACTGACTGACTAACTGCCTGACTGACTGAGACTGGACTGACTGACTGACTGACTGACTGACTGACTAACTGACTGACTGAGACTTACTGACTGACTGCTTGACTCTCTGACTGTCTATTTCACTGACTGACTGAATGACTAAATGACTGACTAACTGACTGGACAGGACTGACCGACTGACTGACTGACAGACTGACTGAATAAGGATGACTGACAGACTGACTGAATAAGGCTGACTGACTGACTGACTGACAGACTGACTGAATAAGGCTGACCGACTGACTGACTGCCTGACTGACTGACTGACTGAATGACTGACTGACTGACTGACTGAGACTGGACTGGACTGACTGACTGACTGACTGACTGAGACTGACTGACTGCTTTAGTGACTAACTGACTGCACAGGACTGACCGACTGACTGACTGACTGACTGACTGCCTGACTGACTGACTGACTGAATGACTGACTGACTGAGACTAAATGACTGACTGCTTGACTGACTGGCTGAAGGACTAACTGACTGACTGACTGACTGCCTGACTGACTGACTGACTGAATGACTGACTGACTGAGACTAAATGACTGACTGCTTGACTGACTGGCTGAAGGACTAACTGACTGACTGAGTGACTGACTGACTGGACTGACTGACTGAGACTGAATGACTGAGTGCTTGACTGATTGACTGTCAGACTGACTGACTGACTTCGCAAAAGGGAAAAATAAAAAAAAAAAGAATTATAAAATTAGAAAAAAATATTTGCATTTAAGATTTTCTTTCCGGCCAGGACTCGAACCCAGTACCACGCGCTAGGAACCCAACGGTCTAGCCATTAGGCTATCGGAGCTCTGTCGATGGAAGTCTTAAATATAATAAAAACAAAAAATGCACCTTGGTAATTATTGATTCAAACACTTTGAAATTTACAGGTCGAATAATTAAACTGACTCAGAATTTTTCTCCCTACATAAATAATCAATATTCGCAAAAGAGAAAAATTAAAAAAAAAAGAAGAAGAAATTTCAAATTAGAAACTAAAAGTATACATTGAAGATTTTCGTTCAGGCTGGGACTCGAACCCAGGGCCACTCGCTTGGAAGCCTAAAACTCTAGCCATTAGTCTATGGGAGCTCTGTCGGTGGGAGTTTGAAATATAATAAAAACAAAAAATGCACCTTGGTAATTGTTTATTTAAACACTTTGAAATCTTCGTGTCGAAAAATTAAACTGACTCAGAATTTTCTTCCCTACATAAATAATCAATAATTGCAAAGGAAAGAAATTGAAAAAAAAAAGAATTTTCAAATTAGAAAAGAAATATATACATTGAAGATATTCGCTCCGGCTGGGACTCGAACCCAGGCCACTCGCTTGGAAGACCAGCGGTCTAGCCATTAGGCTATCGGAGTTCTGTCGAGCGGAGTCTTACTGCCTGACTGATACTGCCTGACTGACAGACTGACTCACTGACTGACTGATACTGACTGACTGACTCACTGACTGACCGAGACTGACTGACTAACTGCCTGACTGACTGAGACTGGACTGACTGACTGACTGACTGACTGACTGACTACTGACTGACTGAGACTGACTGACTGACTGCTTGACTCTCTGACTGGCTATTTCACTGACTGACTGAATGACTAAATGACTGACTGACACTGACTGACTGACTGCTTGACTACCTGACTGACTGCTTGACTGACTAACTGACTGGACAGGACTGACCGACTGACTGACTGACAGACTGACTGAATAAGGATGACTGACAGACTGACTGAATAAGGCTGACTGACTGACTGACTGACAGACTGACTGAATAAGGCTGACCGACTGACTGACTGCCTGACTGACTGACTGACTGAATGACTGACTGACTGACCGAGACTAACTGACTGACTGACTGAGACTGGACTGGACTGACTGACTGACTGACTGACTGAGACTGACTGACTGCTTTAGTGACTAACTGACTGCACAGGACTGACCGACTGACTGACTGCCTGACTGCCTGACTGACTGACTGACTGAATGACTGACTGACTGAGACTAAATGACTGACTGCTTGACTGACTGGCTGAAGGACTAACTGACTGACTGAGTGACTGACTGACTGACTGAGACTGAATGACTGAGTGCTTGACTGATTGACTGTCAGACTGACTGACTGACTTCGCAAAAGGGAAAAATAAAAAAAAAAGAATTATAAAATTAGAAAAAAATATTTGCATTTAAGATTTCCTTTCCGGCCGGGACTCGAACCCAGTACCACGCGCTAGGAACCCAACGGTCTAGCCATTAGGCTATCGGAGCTCTGTCGATGCAAGTCTTAAATATAATAAAAACAAAAAATGCACCTTGGTAATTATTGATTCAAACACTTTGAAATTTACACGTCGAATAATTAAACTGACTCAGAATTTTTCTCCCTACATAAATAATCAATATTCGCAAAAGAGAAAAATTAAAAAAAAAAAGAAGAAGAAATTTCAAATTAGAAACTAAAAGTATACATTGAAGATTTTCGTTCAGGCTGGGACTCGAACCCAGGGCCACTCGCTTGGAAGCCTAACACTCTAGCCATTAGTCTATGGGAGCTCTGTCGGTGGGAGTTTGAAATATAATAAAAACAAAAAATGCACCTTGGTAATTGTTTATTTAAACACTTTGAAATCTTCGTGTCGAAAAATTAAACTGACTCAGAATTTTCTTCCCTACATAAATAATCAATAATTGCAAAGGAAAGAAATTGAAAAAAAAAACGAATTTTCAAATTAGAAAAGAAATATATACATTGAAGATATTCGCTCCGGCTGGGACTCGAACCCAGGCCACTCGCTTGGAAGACCAGCGGTCTAGCCATTAGGCTATCGGAGTTCTGTCGAGCGGAGTCTTACTGCCTGACTGATACTGCCTGACTGACAGACTAACTCACTGACTGACTGATACTGACTGACTGACTCACTGACTGACCGAGACTGACTGACTAACTGCCTGACTGACTGAGACTGGACTGACTGACTGACTGACTGACTGACTGACTAACTGACTGACTGAGACTGACTGACTGACTGCTTGACTCTCTGACTGGCTATTTCACTGACTGACTGAATGACTAAATGACTGACTGACACTGACTGACTGACTGCTTGACTACCTGACTGACTGCTTGACTGACTAACTGACTGGACAGGACTGACCGACTGACTGACTGACAGACTGACTGAATAAGGATGACTGACAGACTGACTGAATAAGGCTGACTGACTGACTGACTGACAGACTGACTGAATAAGGCTGACCGACTGACTGACTGCCTGACTGACTGACTGACTGAATGACTGACTGACTGACCGAGACTAACTGACTGACTGACTGAGACTGGACTGGACTGACTGACTGACTGACTGACTGAGACTGACTGACTGCTTTAGTGACTAACTGACTGCACAGGACTGACCGACTGACTGACTGCCTGACTGCCTGACTGACTGACTGACTGAATGACTGACTGACTGAGACTAAATGACTGACTGCTTGACTGACTGGCTGAAGGACTAACTGACTGACTGAGTGACTGACTGACTGACTGAGACTGAATGACTGAGTGCTTGACTGATTGACTGTCAGACTGACTGACTGACTTCGCAAAAGGGAAAAATAAAAAAAAAAGAATTATAAAATTAGAAAAAAATATTTGCATTTAAGATTTCCTTTCCGGCCGGGACTCGAACCCAGTACCACGCGCTAGGAACCCAACGGTCTAGCCATTAGGCTATCGGAGCTCTGTCGATGCAAGTCTTAAATATAATAAAAACAAAAAATGCACCTTGGTAATTATTGATTCAAACACTTTGAAATTTACACGTCGAATAATTAAACTGACTCAGAATTTTTCTCCCTACATAAATAATCAATATTCGCAAAAGAGAAAAATTTAAAAAAAAAGAAGAAGAAATTTCAAATTAGAAACTAAAAGTATACATTGAAGATTTTCGTTCAGGCTGGGACTCGAACCCAGGGCCACTCGCTTGGAAGCCTAACACTCTAGCCATTAGTCTATGGGAGCTCTGTCGGTGGGAGTTTGAAATATAATAAAAACAAAAAATGCACCTTGGTAATTGTTTATTTAAACACTTTGAAATCTTCGTGTCGAAAAATTAAACTGACTCAGAATTTTCTTCCCTACATAAATAATCAATAATTGCAAAGGAAAGAAATTGAAAAAAAAAAGAATGTTCAAATTAGAAAAGAAATATATACATTGAAGATATTCGCTCCGGCTGGGACTCGAACCCAGGCCACTCGCTTGGAAGACCAGCGGTCTAGCCATTAGGCTATCGGAGTTCTGTCGAGCGGAGTCTTACTGCCTGACTGATACTGCCTGACTGACAGACTGACTCACTGACTGACTGATACTGACTGACTGACTCACTGACTGACCGAGACTGACTGACTAACTGCCTGACTGACTGAGACTGGACTGACTGACTGACTGACTGACTGACTGACTAACTGACTGACTGAGACTGACTGACTGCTTGACTCTCTGACTGGCTATTTCACTGACTGACTGAATGACTAAATGACTGACTGACACTGACTGACTGACTGCTTGACTACCTGACTGACTGCTTGACTGACTAACTGACTGGACAGGACTGACCGACTGACTGACTGACAGACTGACTGAATAAGGATGACTGACAGACTGACTGAATAAGGCTGACAGACTGACTGACTGACAGACTGACTGAATAAGGCTGACGGACTGACTGACTGCCTGACTGACTGACTGACTGAATGACTGACTGAATGACTGACTGACTGACTGACTGAGACTGGACTGGACTGACTGACTGACTGACTGACTGAGACTGACTGACTGCTTTAGTGACTAACTGACTGCACAGGACTGACCGACTGACTGACTGCCTGACTGCCTGACTGACTGACTGACTGAATGACTGACTGACTGAGACTAAATGACTGACTGCTTGACTGACTGGCTGAAGGACTAACTGACTGACTGAGTGACTGACTGACTGACTGAGACTGAATGACTGAGTGCTTGACTGATTGACTGTCAGACTGACTGACTGACTTCGCAAAAGGGAAAAATAAAAAAAAAAAGAATTATAAAATTAGAAAAAAATATTTGCATTTAAGATTTCCTTTCCGGCCGGGACTCGAACCCAGTACCACGCGCTAGGAACCCAACGGTCTAGCCATTAGGCTATCGGAGCTCTGTCGATGCAAGTCTTAAATATAATAAAAACAAAAAATGCACCTTGGTAATTATTGATTCAAACACTTTGAAATTTACACGTCGAATAATTAAACTGACTCAGAATTTTTCTCCCTACATAAATAATCAATATTCGCAAAAGAGAAAAATTAAAAAAAAAAAGAAGAAGAAATTTCAAATTAGAAACTAAAAGTATACATTGAAGATTTTCGTTCAGGCTGGGACTCGAACCCAGGGCCACTCGCTTGGAAGCCTAACACTCTAGCCATTAGTCTATGGGAGCTCTGTCGGTGGGAGTTTGAAATATAATAAAAACAAAAAATGCACCTTGGTAATTGTTTATTTAAACACTTTGAAATCTTCGTGTCGAAAAATTAAACTGACTCAGAATTTTCTTCCCTACATAAATAATCAATAATTGCAAAGGAAAGAAATTGAAAAAAAAAAACGAATTTTCAAATTAGAAAAGAAATATATACATTGAAGATATTCGCTCCGGCTGGGACTCGAACCCAGGCCACTCGCTTGGAAGACCAGCGGTCTAGCCATTAGGCTATCGGAGTTCTGTCGAGCGGAGTCTTACTGCCTGACTGATACTGCCTGACTGACAGACTAACTCACTGACTGACTGATACTGACTGACTGACTCACTGACTGACCGAGACTGACTGACTAACTGCCTGACTGACTGAGACTGGACTGACTGACTGACTGACTGACTGACTGACTAACTGACTGACTGAGACTGACTGACTGACTGCTTGACTCTCTGACTGGCTATTTCACTGACTGACTGAATGACTAAATGACTGACTGACACTGACTGACTGACTGCTTGACTACCTGACTGACTGCTTGACTGACTAACTGACTGGACAGGACTGACCGACTGACTGACTGACAGACTGACTGAATAAGGATGACTGACAGACTGACTGAATAAGGCTGACTGACTGACTGACTGACAGACTGACTGAATAAGGCTGACCGACTGACTGACTGCCTGACTGACTGACTGACTGAATGACTGACTGACTGACCGAGACTAACTGACTGACTGACTGAGACTGGACTGGACTGACTGACTGACTGACTGACTGAGACTGACTGACTGCTTTAGTGACTAACTGACTGCACAGGACTGACCGACTGACTGACTGCCTGACTGCCTGACTGACTGACTGACTGAATGACTGACTGACTGAGACTAAATGACTGACTGCTTGACTGACTGGCTGAAGGACTAACTGACTGACTGAGTGACTGACTGACTGACTGAGACTGAATGACTGAGTGCTTGACTGATTGACTGTCAGACTGACTGACTGACTTCGCAAAAGGGAAAAATAAAAAAAAAAGAATTATAAAATTAGAAAAAAATATTTGCATTTAAGATTTCCTTTCCGGCCGGGACTCGAACCCAGTACCACGCGCTAGGAACCCAACGGTCTAGCCATTAGGCTATCGGAGCTCTGTCGATGCAAGTCTTAAATATAATAAAAACAAAAAATGCACCTTGGTAATTATTGATTCAAACACTTTGAAATTTACACGTCGAATAATTAAACTGACTCAGAATTTTTCTCCCTACATAAATAATCAATATTCGCAAAAGAGAAAAATTAAAAAAAAAAGAAGAAGAAATTTCAAATTAGAAACTAAAAGTATACATTGAAGATTTTCGTTCAGGCTGGGACTCGAACCCAGGGCCACTCGCTTGGAAGCCTAACACTCTAGCCATTAGTCTATGGGAGCTCTGTCGGTGGGAGTTTGAAATATAATAAAAACAAAAAATGCACCTTGGTAATTGTTTATTTAAACACTTTGAAATCTTCGTGTCGAAAAATTAAACTGACTCAGAATTTTCTTCCCTACATAAATAATCAATAATTGCAAAGGAAAGAAATTGAAAAAAAAAAGAATGTTCAAATTAGAAAAGAAATATATACATTGAAGATATTCGCTCCGGCTGGGACTCGAACCCAGGCCACTCGCTTGGAAGACCAGCGGTCTAGCCATTAGGCTATCGGAGTTCTGTCGAGCGGAGTCTTACTGCCTGACTGATACTGCCTGACTGACAGACTGACTCACTGACTGACTGATACTGACTGACTGACTCACTGACTGACCGAGACTGACTGACTAACTGCCTGACTGACTGAGACTGGACTGACTGACTGACTGACTGACTGACTGACTAACTGACTGACTGAGACTGACTGACTGCTTGACTCTCTGACTGGCTATTTCACTGACTGACTGAATGACTAAATGACTGACTGACACTGACTGACTGACTGCTTGACTACCTGACTGACTGCTTGACTGACTAACTGACTGGACAGGACTGACCGACTGACTGACTGACAGACTGACTGAATAAGGATGACTGACAGACTGACTGAATAAGGCTGACAGACTGACTGACTGACAGACTGACTGAATAAGGCTGACCGACTGACTGACTGCCTGACTGACTGACTGACTGAATGACTGACTGACCGAGACTGACTGACTGACTGACTGAGACTGGACTGGACTGACTGACTGACTGACTGACTGAGACTGACTGACTGCTTTAGTGACTAACTGACTGCACAGGACTGACCGACTGACTGACTGCCTGACTGACTGACTGACTGACTGACTGAATGACTGACTGACTGAGACTAAATGACTGACTGCTTGACTGACTGGCTGAAGGACTAACTGACTGACTGAGTGACTGACTGACTGACTGAGACTGAATGACTGAGTGCTTGACTGATTGACTGTCAGACTGACTGACTGACTTCGCAAAAGGGAAAAATAAAAAAAAAAGAATTTGAAAATTAGAGAAAAATATTTGCATTTAAGATTTCCTTTCCGGCCGGGACTCGAACCCAGTACCACGCGCTAGGAACCCAACGGTCTAGCCATTAGGCTATCGGAGCTCTGTCGATGGAAGTCTTAAATATAATAAAAACAAAATATGCACCTTGGTAATTATTGATTCAAACACTTTGAAATTTACAGGTCGAATAATTAAACTAACTCAGAATTTTTCTCCCTACATAAATAATCAATATTCGCAAAAGAGAAAAATTAAAAAAAAAAGAAGAAGAAATTTCAAATTAGAAACTAAAAGTATACATTGAAGATTTTCGTTCAGGCTGGGACTCGAACCCAGGGCCACTCGCTTGGAAGCCTAACACTCTAGCCATTAGTCTATGGGAGCTCTGTCGGTGGGAGTTTTAAATATAATAAAAACAAAAAATGCACCTTGGTAATTGTTTATTTAAACACTTTGAAATCTTCGTGTCGAAAAATTAAACTGACTCAGAATTTTCTTCCCTACATAAATAATCAATAATTGCAAAGGAAAGAAATTGAAAAAAAAAAGAATTTTCAAATTAGAAAAGAAATATATGCATTGAAGATATTCGCTCCGGCTGGGACTCGAACCAAGGCCACTCGCTTGGAAGACCAGCGATCTAGCCATTAGGCTATCGGAGTTCTGTCGAGCGGAGTCTTACTGCCTGACTGATACTGCCTGACTGACAGACTGACTCACTGACTGACTGATACTGACTGACTGACTCACTGACTGACCGAGACTGACTGACTAACTGCCTGACTGACTGAGACTGGACTGACTGACTGACTGACTAACTGACTGACTGAGACTGACTGACTGACTGCTTGACTCTCTAACTGGCTATTTCACTGACTGACTGAATGACTAAATGACTGACTGACACTGACTGACTGACTGCTTGACTACCTGACTGACTGCTTGACTGACTAACTGACTGGACAGGACAGACTGACTGAATAAGGATGACTGACAGACTGACTGAATAAGGATGACTGACAGACTGACTGAATAAGGATGACTGACAGACTGACTGAATAAGGCTGACTGACTGACTGACTGACACTGACTGACTGACTGAAGGCTGACCGACTGACTGACTGCCTGACTGACTGACTGACTGAATGACTGACTGACTGACTGACCGAGACTGACTGACTGACTGACTGAGACTGGACTGGACTGACTGACTGACTGACTGACTGAGACTGACTGACTGCTTTAGTGACTAACAAACTGCACAGGACTGACCGACTGACTGACTGACTGACTGCCTGACTGACTGACTGACTGAATGACTGACTGACTGAGACTAAATGACTGACTGCTTGACTGACTGGCTGAAGGACTAACTGACTGACTGAGTGACTGACTGACTGGACTGACTGACTGAGACTGAATGACTGAGTGCTTGACTGATTGACTGTCAGACTGACTGACTGACTTCACAAAAGGGAAAAATAAAAAAAAAAGAATTATAAAATTAGAAAAAAGTATTTGCATTTAAGATTTCCTTTCCGGCCGGGACTCGAACCCAGTACCACGCGCTAGGAACCCAACGGTCTAGCCATTAGGCTATCGGAGCTCTGTCGATGGAAGTCTTAAATATAATAAAAACAAAAAATGCACCTTGGTAATTATTGATTCAAACACTTTGAAATTTACAGGTCGAATAATTAAACTGACTCAGAATTTTTCTCCCTACATAAATAATCAATATTCGCAAAGGAGAAAAATTAAAAAAAAAAGAAGAAGAAATTTCAAATTAGAAACTAAATGTATACATTGAAGATTTTCGTTCAGGCTGGGACTCGAACCCAGGGCCACTCGCTTGGAAGCCTAACACTCTAGCCATTAGTCTATGGGAGCTCTGTCGGTGGGAGTTTTAAATATAATAAAAACAAAAAATGCACCTTGGTAATTGTTTATTTAAACACTTTAAAATCTTCGTGTCGAAAAATTAAACTGACTCAGAATTTTCTTCCCTACATAAATAATCAATAATTGCAAAGGAAAGAAATTGAAAAAAAAAGAATTTTCAAATTAGAAAAGAAATATATACATTGAAGATATTCGCTCCGGCTGAGACTCGAACCCAGGCCACTCGCTTGGAAGACCAGCGGTCTAGCCATTAGGCTATCGGAGTTCTGTCGAGCGGAGTCTTACTGCCTGACTGATACTGCCTGACGGACAGACTGACTCACTGACTGATACTGACTGACTGACTCACTGACTGACCGAGACTGACTGACTAACTGCCTGACTGACTGAGACTGGACTGACTGACTGACTGACTGACTGACTGACTAACTAACTGACTGAGACTGACTGACTGACTGCTTGACTCTCTGACTGGCTATTTCACTGACTGACTGAATGACTAAATGACTGACTGACACTGACTGACTGACTGCTTGACTACCTGACTGGCTGCTTGACTGACTAACTGACTGGACAGGACTGACCGACTGACTGACTGACAGACTGACTGAATAAGGATGACTGACAGACTGACTGAATAAGGCTGACAGACTGACTGACTGACAGACTGACTGAATAAGGCTGACCGACTGACTGACTGCCTGACTGACTGACTGACTGAATGACTGACTGACCGAGACTGACTGACTGACTGACTGAGACTGGACTGGACTGACTGACTGACTGACTGACTGAGACTGACTGACTGCTTTAGTGACTAACTGACTGCACAGGACTGACCGACTGACTGACTGCCTGACTGACTGACTGACTGACTGACTGAATGACTGACTGACTGAGACTAAATGACTGACTGCTTGACTGACTGGCTGAAGGACTAACTGACTGACTGAGTGACTGACTGACTGACTGAGACTGAATGACTGAGTGCTTGACTGATTGACTGTCAGACTGACTGACTGACTTCGCAAAAGGGAAAAATAAAAAAAAAAGAATTTGAAAATTAGAGAAAAATATTTGCATTTAAGATTTCCTTTCCGGCCGGGACTCGAACCCAGTACCACGCGCTAGGAACCCAACGGTCTAGCCATTAGGCTATCGGAGCTCTGTCGATGGAAGTCTTAAATATAATAAAAACAAAATATGCACCTTGGTAATTATTGATTCAAACACTTTGAAATTTACAGGTCGAATAATTAAACTAACTCAGAATTTTTCTCCCTACATAAATAATCAATATTCGCAAAAGAGAAAAATTAAAAAAAAAAGAAGAAGAAATTTCAAATTAGAAACTAAAAGTATACATTGAAGATTTTCGTTCAGGCTGGGACTCGAACCCAGGGCCACTCGCTTGGAAGCCTAACACTCTAGCCATTAGTCTATGGGAGCTCTGTCGGTGGGAGTTTTAAATATAATAAAAACAAAAAATGCACCTTGGTAATTGTTTATTTAAACACTTTGAAATCTTCGTGTCGAAAAATTAAACTGACTCAGAATTTTCTTCCCTACATAAATAATCAATAATTGCAAAGGAAAGAAATTGAAAAAAAAAAGAATTTTCAAATTAGAAAAGAAATATATGCATTGAAGATATTCGCTCCGGCTGGGACTCGAACCAAGGCCACTCGCTTGGAAGACCAGCGATCTAGCCATTAGGCTATCGGAGTTCTGTCGAGCGGAGTCTTACTGCCTGACTGATACTGCCTGACTGACAGACTGACTCACTGACTGACTGATACTGACTGACTGACTCACTGACTGACCGAGACTGACTGACTAACTGCCTGACTGACTGAGACTGGACTGACTGACTGACTGACTGACTGACTGACTAACTGACTGACTGAGACTGACTGACTGACTGCTTGACTCTCTAACTGGCTATTTCACTGACTGACTGAATGACTAAATGACTGACTGACACTGACTGACTGACTGCTTGACTACCTGACTGACTGCTTGACTGACTAACTGACTGGACAGGACAGACTGACTGAATAAGGATGACTGACAGACTGACTGAATAAGGATGACTGACAGACTGACTGAATAAGGATGACTGACAGACTGACTGAATAAGGCTGACTGACTGACTGACTGACAGACTGACTGAATAAGGCTGACCGACTGACTGACTGACTGACTGCCTGACTGACTGACTGACTGAATGACTGACTGACTGAGACTAAATGACTGATTGCTTGACTGACTGGCTGAAGGACTAACTGACTGACTGAGTGACTGACTGACTGGACTAACTGACTGAGACTGAATGACTGAGTGCTTGACTGATTGACTGTCAGACAGACTGACTGACTTCACAAAAGGGAAAAATAAAAAAAAAAGAATTATAAAATTAGAAAAAAGTATTTGCATTTAAGATTTCCTTTCCGGCCGGGACTCGAACCCAGTACCACGCGCTAGGAACCCAACGGTCTAGCCATTAGGCTATCGGAGCTCTGTCGATGGAAGTCTTAAATATAATAAAAACAAAAAATGCACCTTGGTAATTATTGATTCAAACACTTTGAAATTTACAGGTCGAATAATTAAACTGACTCAGAATTTTTCTCCCTACATAAATAATCAATATTCGCAAAGGAGAAAAATTAAAAAAAAAAGAAGAAGAAATTTCAAATTAGAAACTAAATGTATACATTGAAGATTTTCGTTCAGGCTGGGACTCGAACCCAGGGCCACTCGCTTGGAAGCCTAACACTCTAGCCATTAGTCTATGGGAGCTCTGTCGGTGGGAGTTTTAAATATAATAAAAACAAAAAATGCACCTTGGTAATTGTTTATTTAAACACTTTAAAATCTTCGTGTCGAAAAATTAAACTGACTCAGAATTTTCTTCCCTACATAAATAATCAATAATTGCAAAGGAAAGAAATTGAAAAAAAAAGAATTTTCAAATTAGAAAAGAAATATATACATTGAAGATATTCGCTCCGGCTGAGACTCGAACCCAGGCCACTCGCTTGGAAGACCAGCGGTCTAGCCATTAGGCTATCGGAGTTCTGTCGAGCGGAGTCTTACTGCCTGACTGATACTGCCTGACGGACAGACTGACTCACTGACTGATACTGACTGACTGACTCACTGACTGACCGAGACTGACTGACTAACTGCCTGACTGACTGAGACTGGACTGACTGACTGACTGACTGACTGACTGACTAACTAACTGACTGAGACTGACTGACTGACTGCTTGACTCTCTGACTGGCTATTTCACTGACTGACTGAATGACTAAATGACTGACTGACACTGACTGACTGACTGCTTGACTACCTGACTGACTGCTTGACTGACTAACTGACTGGACAGGACTGACCGACTGACTGACTGACAGACTGACTGAATAAGGCTGACTGACTGACTGACTGACTGACAGACTGACTGAATAAGGCTGACCGACTGACTGACTGACTGACTGACTGAATGACTGACTGACTGACTGACCGAGACTGACTGACTGACTGACTGAGACTGGACTGGACTGACTGACTGACTGACTGACTGAGACTGACTGACTGCTTTAGTGACTAACTGACTGCACAGGACTGACCGACTGACTGACTGAATGACTGACTGACTGAGACTAAATGACTGACTGCTTGACTGACTGGCTGAAGGACTAACTGACTGACTGAGTGACTGACTGACTGGACTGACTGACTGAGACTGATTGACTGTCAGACTGACTGACTGACTTCGCAAAAGGGAAAAATAAAAAAAAAAAGAATTATAAAATTAGAAAAAAATATTTGCATTTAAGATTTCCTTTCCGGCCGGGACTCGAACCCAGTACCACGCGCTAGGAACCCAACGGTGTAGCCATTAGGCTATCGGAGCTCTGTCGATGGAAGTCTTAAATATAATAAAAACAAAAAATGCACCTTGGTAATTATTGATTCAAACACTTTGAAATTTACAGGTCGAATAATTAAACTGACTCAGAATTTTTCTCCCTACATAAATAATCAATATTCGCAAAAGAGAAAAATTAAAAAAAAAGAAGAAGAAGAAATTAAAAGTATACATTGAAGATTTTCGTTTAGGCTGGGACTCGAACCCAGGGCCACTCGCTTGGAAGCCTAACGCTCTAGCCATTAGTCTATGGGAGCTCTGTCGGTGGGAGTTTTAAATATAATAAAAACAAAAAATGCACCTTGGTAATTGTTTATTTAAACACTTTGAAATCTTCGTGTCGAAAAATTAAACTGACTCAGAATTTTCTTCCCTACATAAATAATCAATAATTGCAAAGGAAAGAAATTGAAAAAAAAAGAATTTTCAAATTAGAAAAGAAATATATAAATTGAAGATATTCGCTCCGGCTGAGACTCGAACCCAGGCCACTCGCTTGGAAGACCAGCGGTCTAGCCATTAGGCTATCGGAGTTCTGTCGAGCGGAGTCTTACTGCCTGACTGATACTGCCTGACTGACAGACTGACTCACTGACTGATACTGACTGACTGACTCACTGACTGACCGAGACTGACTGACTAACTGCCTGACTGACTGAGACTGGACTGACTGACTGACTGACTGACTGACTGACTAACTGACTGACTGAGACTGACTGACTGACTGCTTGACTCTCTGACTGGCTATTTCACTGACTGACTGAATGACTAAATGACTGACTGACACTGACTGACTGACTGCTTGACTACCTGACTGACTGCTTGACTGACTAACTGACTGGACAGGACTGACCGACTGACTGACTGACAGACTGACTGAATAAGGCTGACTGACTGACTGACTGACAGACTGACTGAATAAGGCTAACCGACTGACTGACTGACTGAATGACTGACTGACTGACTGACCGAGACTGACTGACTGACTGACTGAGACTGGACTGGACTGACTGACTGACTGACTGACTGAGACTGACTGACTGCTTTAGTGACTAACTGACTGCACAGGACTGACCGACTGACTGACTGACTGACGGCCTGACTGACTGACTGACTGAATGACTGACTGACTGAGACTAAATGACTGACTGCTTGACTGACTGGCTGAAGGACTAACTGACTGACTGAGTGACTGACTGACTGGACTGACTGACTGAGACTGAATGACTGAGTGCTTGACTGATTGACTGTCAGACTGACTGACTGACTTCGCAAAAGGGAAAAATAAAAAAAAAAGAATTATAAAATTAGAAAAAAATATTTGCATTTAAGATTTCCTTTCCGGCCGGGACTCGAACCCAATACCACGCGCTAGGAACCCAACGGTGTAGCCATTAGGCTATCGGAGCTCTGTCGATGGAAGTCTTAAATATAATAAAAACAAAAAATGCACCTTGGTAATTATTGATTCAAACACTTTGAAATTTACAGGTCGAATAATTAAACTGACTCAGAATTTTTCTCCCTACATAAATAATCAATATTCGCAAAAGAGAAAAATTAAAAAAAAAAAGAAGAAGAAATTTGAAATTAGAAACTAAAAGTATACATTGAAGATTTTCGTTTAGGCTGGGACTCGAACCCAGGGCCACTCGCTTGGAAGCCTAACACTCTAGCCATTAGTCTATGGGAGCTCTGTCGGTGGGAGTTTTAAATATAATAAAAACAAAAAATGCACCTTGGTAATTGTTTATTTAAACACTTTGAAATCTTCGTGTCGAAAAATTAAACTGACTCAGAATTTTCTTCCCTACATAAATAATCAATAATTGCAAAGGAAAGAAATTGAAAAAAAAAGAATTTTCAAATTAGAAAAGAAATAAATACATTGAAGATATTCGCTCCGGCTGGGACTCGAACCCAGGCCACTCGCTTGGAAGACCAGCGGTCTAGCCATTAGGCTATCGGAGTTCTGTCGAGCGGAGTCTTACTGCCTGACTGATACTGCCTGACTGACAGACTGACTCACTGACTGACTGATACTGACTGACTGACTCACTGACTGACCGAGACTGACTGACTAATTGCCTGACTGACTGAGACTGGACTGACTGACTGACTGACTGACTGACTGACTAACTGACTGACTGAGACTGACTGACTGACTGCTTGACTCTCTGACTGGCTATTTCACTGACTGACTGAATGACTAAATGACTGACTGACACTGACTGACTGACTGCTTGACTACCTGACTGACTGCTTGACTGACTAACTGACTGGACAGGACTGACCGACTGACTGACTGACAGACCGACTGAATAAGGATGACTGACAGACTGACTGAATAAGGATGACTGACAGACTGACTGAATAAGGATGACTGACAGACTGACTGAATAAGGCTGACTGACTGACTGACTGACAGACTGACTGAATAAGGCTGACCGACTGACTGACTGCCTGACTGACTGACTGACTGACTGAGACTGGACTGGACTGACTGACTGACTGACTGACTGAGACTGACTGACTGCTTTAGTGACTAACTGACTGCACAGGACTGACCGACTGACTGACTGACTGACTGCCTGACTGACTGACTGACTGAATGACTGACTGACTGAGACTAAATGACTGACTGCTTGACTGACTGGCTGAAGGACTAACTGACTGACTGAGTGACTGACTGACTGGACTGACTGACTGAGACTGAATGACTGAGTGCTTGACTGATTGACTGTCAGACTGACTGACTGACTTCACAAAAGGGAAAAATAAAAAAAAAAGAATTATAAAATTAGAAAAAAGTATTTGCATTTAAGATTTCCTTTCCGGCCGGGACTCGAACCCAGTACCACGCGCTAGGAACCCAACGGTCTAGCCATTAGGCTATCGGAGCTCTGACGATGGAAGTCTTAAATAAAATAAAAACAAAAAATGCACCTTGGTAATTATTGATTCAAACACTTTGAAATTTACAGGTCGAATAATTAAACTGACTCAGAATTTTTCTCCCTACATAAATAATCAATATTCGCAAAAGAGAAAAATTAAAAAAAAAAAGAAGAAGAAATTTCAAATTAGAAACTAAATGTATACATTGAAGATTTTCGTTCAGGCTGGGACTCGAACCCAGGGCCACTCGCTTGGAAGCCTAACACTCTAGCCATTAGTCTATGGGAGCTCTGTCGGTCTGAGTTTTAAATATAATAAAAACAAAAAATGCACCTTGGTAATTGTTTATTTAAACACTTTAAAATCTTCGTGTCGAAAAATTAAACTGACTCAGAATTTTCTTCCCTACATAAATAATCAATAATTGCAAAGGAAAGAAATTGAAAAAAAAAGAATTTTCAAATTAGAAAAGAAATATATACATTGAAGATATTCGCTCCGGCTGAGACTCGAACCCAGGCCACTCGCTTGGAAGACCAGCGGTCTAGCCATTAGGCTATCGGAGTTCTGTCGAGCGGAGTCTTACTGCCTGACTGATACTGCCTGACTGACAGACTGACTCACTGACTGATACTGACTGACTGACTCACTGACTGACCGAGACTGACTGACTAACTGCCTGACTGACTGAGACTGGACTGACTGACTGACTGACTGACTGACTGACTGACTAACTGACTGACTGAGACTGACTGACTGACTGCTTGACTCTCTGACTGGCTATTTCACTGACTGACTGAATGACTAAATGACTGACTGACACTGACTGACTGACTGCTTGACTACCTGACTGACTGCTTGACTGACTAACTGACTGGACAGGACTGACCGACTGACTGACTGACAGACTGACTGAATAAGGCTGACTGACTGACTGAATAAGGCTGACCGACTGACTGACTGACTGACTGACTGAATGACTGACTGACTGACCGAGACTGACTGACTGACTGACTGAGACTGGACTGGACTGACTGACTGACTGACTGACTGAGACTGACTGACTGCTTTAGTGACTAACTGACTGCACAGGACTGACCGACTGACTGACTGACTGACGGCCTGACTGACTGACTGACTGAATGACTGACTGACTGAGACTAAATGACTGACTGCTTGACTGACTGGCTGAAGGACTAACTGACTGACTGAGTGACTGACTGACTGGACTGACTGACTGAGACTGAATGACTGAGTGCTTGACTGATTGACTGTCAGACTGACTGACTGACTTCGCAAAAGGGAAAAATAAAAAAAAAAGAATTATAAAATTAGAAAAAAATATTTGCATTTAAGATTTCCTTTCCGGCCGGGACTCGAACCCAGTACCACGCGCTAGGAACCCAACGGTGTAGCCATTAGGCTATCGGAGCTCTGTCGATGGAAGTCTTAAATATAATAAAAACAAAAAATGCACCTTGGTAATTATTGATTCAAACACTTTGAAATTTACAGGTCGAATAATTAAACTGACTCAGAATTTTTCTCCCTACATAAATAATCAATATTCGCAAAAGAGAAAAATTAAAAAAAAAAGAAGAAGAAATTTGAAATTAGAAACTAAAAGTATACATTGAAGATTTTCGTTTAGGCTGGGACTCGAACCCAGGGCCACTCGCTTGGAAGCCTAACACTCTAGCCATTAGTCTATGGGAGCTCTGTCGGTGGGAGTTTTAAATATAATAAAAACAAAAAATGCACCTTGGTAATTGTTTATTTAAACACTTTGAAATCTTTGTGTCGAAAAATTAAACTGACTCAGAATTTTCTTCCCTACATAAATAATCAATAATTGCAAAGGAAAGAAATTGAAAAAAAAATAATTTTCAAATTAGAAAAGAAATATATACATTGAAGATATTCGCTCCGGCTGGGACTCGAACCCAGGCCACTCGCTTGGAAGACCAGCGGTCTAGCCATTAGGCTATCGGAGTTCTGTCGAGCGGAGTCTTACTGCCTGACTGATACTGCCTGACTGACAGACTGACTCACTGACTGACTGATACTGACTGACTGACTCACTGACTGACCGAGACTGACTGACTAATTGCCTGACTGACTCAGACTGGACTGACTGACTGACTGACTGACTGACTGACTAACTGACTGACTGAGACTGACTGACTGACTGCTTGACTCTCTGACTGGCTATTTCACTGACTGACTGAATGACTAAATGACTGACTGACACTGACTGACTGACTGCTTGACTACCTGACTGACTGCTTGACTGACTAACTGACTGGACAGGACTGACCGACTGACTGACTGACAGACTGACTGAATAAGGCTGACTGACTGACTGACTGACAGACTGACTGAATAAGGCTGACCGACTGACTGACTGACTGACTGACTGAATGACTGACTGACTGACTGACCGAGACTGACTGACTGACTGACTGAGACTGGACTGGACTGACTGACTGACTGACTGAGACTGACTGACTGCTTTAGTGACTAACTGACTGCACAGGACTGACCGACTGACTGAATGACTGACGGCCTGACTGACTGACTGACTGAATGACTGACTGACTGAGACTAAATGACTGACTGCTTGACTGACTGGCTGAAGGACTAACTGACTGACTGAGTGACTGACTGACTGGACTGACTGACTGAGACTGAATGACTGAGTGCTTGACTGATTGACTGTCAGACTGACTGACTGACTTCGCAAAAGGGAAAAATAAAAAAAAAAAGAATTATAAAATTAGAAAAAAATATTTGCATTTAAGATTTCCTTTCCGGCCGGGACTCGAACCCAGTACCACGCGCTAGGAACCCAACGGTGTAGCCATTAGGCTATCGGAGCTCTGTCGATGGAAGTCTTAAATATAATAAAAACAAAAAATGCACCTTGGTAATTATTGATTCAAACACTTTGAAATTTACAGGTCGAATAATTAAACTGACTCAGAATTTTTCTCCCTACATAAATAATCAATATTCGCAAAAGAGAAAAATTAAAAAAAAAAGAAGAAGAAATTTGAAATTAGAAACTAAAAGTATACATTGAAGATTTTCGTTTAGGCTGGGACTCGAACCCAGGGCCACTCGCTTGGAAGCCTAACACTCTAGCCATTAGTCTATGGGAGCTCTGTCGGTGGGAGTTTTAAATATAATAAAAACAAAAAATGCACCTTGGTAATTGTTTATTTAAACACTTTGAAATCTTCGTGTCGAAAAATTAAACTGACTCAGAATTTTCTTCCCTACATAAATAATCAATAATTGCAAAGGAAAGAAATTGAAAAAAAAAAGAATTTTCAAATTAGAAAAGAAATATATACATTGAAGATATTCGCTCCGGCTGGGACTCGAACCCAGGCCACTCGCTTGGAAGACCAGCGGTCTAGCCATTAGGCTATCGGAGTTCTGTCGAGCGGAGTCTTACTGCCTGACTGATACTGCCTGACTGACAGACTGACTCACTGACTGACTGATACTGACTGACTGACTCACTGACTGACCGAGACTGACTGACTAATTGCCTGACTGACTGAGACTGGACTGACTGACTGACTGACTGACTGACTGACTAACTGACTGACTGAGACTGACTGACTGACTGCTTGACTCTCTGACTGGCTATTTCACTGACTGACTGAATGACTAAATGACTGACTGACACTGACTGACTGACTGCTTGACTACCTGACTGACTGCTTGACTGACTAACTGACTGGACAGGACTGACCGACTGACTGACTGACAGACTGACTGAATAAGGATGACTGACAGACTGACTGAATAAGGCTGACCGACTGACTGACTGCCTGACTGACTGACTGACTGAATGACTGACTGACTGACTGACCGAGACTGACTGACTGACTGACTGAGACTGGACTGGACTGACTGACTGACTGACTGAGACTGACTGACTGCTTTAGTGACTAACTGACTGCACAGGACTGACCGACTGACTGAATGACTGACGGCCTGACTGACTGACTGACTGAATGACTGACTGACTGAGACTAAATGACTGACTGCTTGACTGACTGGCTGAAGGACTAACTGACTGACTGAGACTGAATGGCTGAGTGCTGAATGACTGAGTGCTTGACTGATTGACTGTCAGACTGACTGACTGACTTCGCAAAAGGGAAAAATAAAAAAAAAAGAATTATAAAATTAGAAAAAAATATTTGCATTTAAGATTTCCTTTCCGGCCGGGACTCGAACCCAGTACCACGCGCTAGGAACCCAACGGTGTAGCCATTAGGCTATCGGAGCTCTGTCGATGGAAGTCTTAAATATAATAAAAACAAAAAATGCACCTTGGTAATTATTGATTCAAACACTTTGAAATTTACAGGTCGAATAATTAAACTGACTCAGAATTTTTCTCCCTACATAAATAATCAATATTCGCAAAAGAGAAAAATTAAAAAAAAAAGAAGAAGAAATTTGAAATTAGAAACTAAAAGTATACATTGAAGATTTTCGTTTAGGCTGGGACTCGAACCCAGGGCCACTCGCTTGGAAGCCTAACACTCTAGCCATTAGTCTATGGGAGCTCTGTCGGTGGGAGTTTCAAATATAATAAAAACAAAAAATGCACCTTGGTAATTGTTTATTTAAACACTTTGAAATCTTCGTGTCGAAAAATTAAACTGACTCAGAATTTTCTTCCCTACATAAATAATCAATAATTGCAAAGGAAAGAAATTGAAAAAAAAAAGAATTTTCAAATTAGAAAAGAAATATATACATTGAAGATATTCGCTCCGGCTGGGACTCGAACCCAGGCCACTCGCTTGGAAGACCAGCGGTCTAGCCATTAGGCTATCGGAGTTCTGTCGAGCGGAGTCTTACTGCCTGACTGATACTGCCTGACTGACAGACTGACTCACTGACTGACTGATACTGACTGACTGACTCACTGACTGACCGAGACTGACTGACTAATTGCCTGACTGACTGAGACTGGACTGACTGACTGACTGACTGACTGACTGACTAACTGACTGACTGAGACTGACTGACTGACTGCTTGACTCTCTGACTGGCTATTTCACTGACTGACTGAATGACTAAATGACTGACTGACACTGACTGACTGACTGCTTGACTACCTGACTGACTGCTTGACTGACTAACTGACTGGACAGGACTGACCGACTGACTGACTGACAGACTGACTGAATAAGGATGACTGACAGACTGACTGAATAAGGCTGACCGACTGACTGACTGCCCGACTGACTGACTGACTGAATGACTGACTGACTGACTGACCGAGACTGACTGACTGACTGACTGAGACTGGACTGGACTGACTGACTGACTGACTGAGACTGACTGACTGCTTTAGTGACTAACTGACTGCACAGGACTGACCGACTGACTGAATGACTGACGGCCTGACTGACTGACTGACTGAATGACTGACTGACTGAGACTAAATGACTGACTGCTTGACTGACTGGCTGAAGGACTAACTGACTGACTGAGACTGAATGGCTGAGTGCTTGACTGATTGACTGTCAGACTGACTGACTGACTTCGCAAAAGGGAAAAATAAAAAAAAAAGAATTATAAAATTAGAAAAAAATATTTGCATTTAAGATTTCCTTTCCGGCCGGGACTCGAACCCAGTACCACGCGCTAGGAACCCAACGGTGTAGCCATTAGGCTATCGGAGCTCTGTCGATGGAAGTCTTAAATATAATAAAAACAAAAAATGCACCTTGGTAATTATTGATTCAAACACTTTGAAATTTACAGGTCGAATAATTAAACTGACTCAGAATTTTTCTCCCTACATAAATAATCAATATTCGCAAAAGAGAAAAATTAAAAAAAAAGAAGAAGAAATTTGAAATTAGAAACTAAAAGTATACATTGAAGATTTTCGTTTAGGCTGGGACTCGAACCCAGGGCCACTCGCTTGGAAGCCTAACACTCTAGCCATTAGTCTATGGGAGCTCAGTCGGTGGGAGTTTTAAATATAATAAAAACAAAAAATGCACCTTGGTAATTGTTTATTTAAACACTTTGAAATCTTTGTGTCGAAAAATTAAACTGACTCAGAATTTTCTTCCCTACATAAATAATCAATAATTGCAAAGGAAAGAAATTGAAAAAAAAAAGAATTTTCAAATTAGAAAAGAAATATATACATTGAAGATATTCGCTCCGGCTGGGACTCGAACCCAGGCCACTCGCTTGGAAGACCAGCGGTCTAGCCATTAGGCTATCGGAGTTCTGTCGAGCGGAGTCTTACTGCCTGACTGATACTGCCTGACTGACAGACTGACTCACTGACTGACTGATACTGACTGACTGACTCACTGACTGACCGAGACTGACTGACTAATTGCCTGACTGACTGAGACTGGACTGACTGACTGACTGACTGACTAACTGACTGACTGACTGACTGCTTGACTCTCTGACTGGCTATTTCACTGACTGACTGAATGACTAAATGACTGACTGACACTGACTGACTGACTGCTTGACTACCTGACTGACTGCTTGACTGACTAACTGACTGGACAGGACTGACCGACTGACTGACTGACAGACTGACTGAATAAGGATGACTGACAGACTGACTGAATAAGGCTGACCGACTGACTGACTGCCTGACTGACTGACTGACTGAATGACTGACTGACTGACTGACCGAGACTGACTGACTGACTGACTGAGACTGGACTGGACTGACTGACTGACTGACTGAGACTGACTGACTGCTTTAGTGACTAACTGACTGCACAGGACTGACCGACTGACTGAATGACTGACGGCCTGACTGACTGACTGAATGAATGACTGACTGACTGAGACTAAATGACTGACTGCTTGACTGACTGGCTGAAGGACTAACTGACTGACTGAGTGACTGACTGACTGGACTGACTGACTGAGACTGAATGGCTGAGTGCTTGACTGATTGACTGTCAGACTGACTGACTGACTTCGCAAAAGGGAAAAATAAAAAAAAAAGAATTATAAAATTAGAAAAAAATATTTGCATTTAAGATTTCCTTTCCGGCCGGGACTCGAACCCAGTACCACGCGCTAGGAACCCAACGGTGTAGCCATTAGGCTATCGGAGCTCTGTCGATGGAAGTCTTAAATATAATAAAAACAAAAAATGCACCTTGGTAATTATTGATTCAAACACTTTGAAATTTACAGGTCGAATAATTAAACTGACTCAGAATTTTTCTCCCTACATAAATAATCAATATTCGCAAAAGAGAAAAATTAAAAAAAAAAAGAAGAAGAAATTTGAAATTAGAAACTAAAAGTATACATTGAAGATTTTCGTTTAGGCTGGGACTCGAACCCAGGGCCACTCGCTTGGAAGCCTAACGCTCTAGCCATTAGTCTATGGGAGCTCTGTCGGTGGGAGTTTTAAATATAATAAAAACAAAAAATGCACCTTGGTAATTGTTTATTTAAACACTTTGAAATCTTCGTGTCGAAAAATTAAACTGACTCAGAATTTTCTTCCCTACATAAATAATCAATAATTGCAAAGGAAAGAAATTGAAAAAAAAAGAATTTTCAAATTAGAAAAGAAATATATACATTGAAGATATTCGCTCCGGCTGAGACTCGAACCCAGGCCACTCGCTTGGAAGACCAGCGGTCTAGCCATTAGGCTATCGGAGTTCTGTCGAGCGGAGTCTTACTGCCTGACTGATACTGCCTGACTGACAGACTGACTCACTGACTGATACTGACTGACTGACTCACTGACTGATACTGACTGACTGACTCACTGACTGACCGAGACTGACTGACTAACTGCCTGACTGACTGAGACTGGACTGACTGACTGACTGACTGACTGACTGACTAACTGAGTGACTGAGACTGACTGACTGACTGCTTGACTCTCTGACTGGCTATTTCACTGACTGACTGAATGACTAAATGACTGACTGACACTGACTGACTGACTGCTTGACTGACTAACTGACTGGACAGGACTGACCGACTGACTGACTGACAGACTGACTGAATAAGGCTGACTGACTGACTGACTGACAGACTGACTGAATAAGGCTGACCGACTGACTGACTGACTGACTGACTGAATGACTGACTGACTGACTGACCGAGACTGACTGACTGACTGACTGAGACTGGACTGGACTGACTGAAGACTGACTGACTGAGACTGACTGACTGCTTTAGTGACTAACTGACTGCACAGGACTGACCGACTGACTGACTGACTGACGGCCTGACTGACTGACTGACTGAATGACTGACTGACTGAGACTAAATGACTGACTGCTTGACTGACTGGCTGAAGGACTAACTGACTGACTGAGTGACTGACTGACTGGACTGACTGACTGAGACTGAATGACTGAGTGCTTGACTGATTGACTGTCAGACTGACTGACTGACTTCGCAAAAGGGAAAAATAAAAAAAAAAGAATTATAAAATTAGAAAAAAATATTTGCATTTAAGATTTCCTTTCCGGCCGGGACTCGAACCCAGTACCACGCGCTAGGAACCCAACGGTCTAGCCATTAGGCTATCGGAGCTCTGTCGATGGAAGTCTTAAATATAATAAAAACAAAAAATGCACCTTGGTAATTATTGATTCAAACACTTTGAAATTTACAGGTCGAATAATTAAACTGACTCAGAATTTTTCTCCCTACATAAATAATCAATATTCGCAAAAGAGAAAAATTAAAAAAAAAGAAGAAGAAATTTCAAATTAGAAACTAAAAGTATACATTGAAGATTTTCGTTCAGGCTGGGACTCGAACCCAGGGCCACTCGCTTGGAAGCCTAACACTCTAGCCATTAGTCTATGGGAGCGCTGTCGGTGGGAGTTTTAAATATAATAAAAAAAAAATGCACCTTGGTAATTGTTGATTTAAACACTTTGAAATCTTCGTGTCGAAAAATTAAACTGACTCAGAATTTTCTTCCCTACATAAATAATCAATAATTGCAAAGGAAAGAAATTGAAAAAAAAAAAAAGAATTTTCAAATTAGAAAAGAAATATATACATTGAAGATATTCGCTCCGGCAGGGACTCGAACCCAGGCCACTCGCTTGGAAGACCAGCGGTCTAGCCATTAGGCTATCGGAGTTCTGTCGAGCGGAGTCTTACTGCCTGACTGATACTGCCTGACTGACAGACTGACTCACTGACTGACTGATACTGACTGACTGACTCACTGACTGACCGAGACTGACTGACTAACTGCCTGACTGACTGAGACTGGACTGACTGACTGACTGACTGACTGACTGACTAACTGACTGACTGACTGAGACTGACTGACTGACTGCTTGACTCTCTGACTGGCTATTTCACTGACTGACTGAATGACTAAATGACTGACTGACACTGACTGACTGACTGCTTGACTACCTGACTGACTGCTTGACTGACTAACTGACTGGACAGGACTGACCGACTGACTGACTGACAGACTGACTGAATAAGGATGACTGACAGACCGACTGAATAAGGCTGACTGACTGACTGACTGACAGACTGACTGAATAAGGCTGACCGACTGACTGACTGCCAGACTGACTGACTGACTGAATGACTGACTGACTGACTGACCGAGACTGACTGACTGACTGACTGAGACTGGACTGGACTGACTGACTGACTGAGACTGACTGACTGCTTTAGTGACTAACTGACTGCACAGGACTGACCGACTGACTGACTGACTGACTGCCTGACTGACTGACTGACTGACTGACTGAGACTAAATGACTGACTGCTTGACTGACTGGCTGAAGGACTAACTGACTGACTGAGTGACTGACTGACTGGACTGACTGACTGAGACTGAATGACTGAGTGCTTGACTGATTGACTGTCAGACTGACTGACTGACTTCGCAAAAGGGAAAAATAAAAAAAAAAGAATTATAAAATTAGAAAAAAATATTTGCATTTAAGATTTCCTTTCCGGCCGGGACTCGAACCCAGTACCACGCGCTAGGAACCCAACGGTCTAGCCATTAGGCTATCGGAGCTCTGTCGATGGAAGTCTTAAATATAATAAAAACAAAAAATGCACCTTGGTAATTATTGATTCAAACACTTTGAAATTTACAGGTCGAATAATTAAACTGACTCAGAATTTTTCTCCCTACATAAATAATCAATATTCGCAAAAGAGAAAAATTAAAAAAAAAGAAGAAGAAATTTCAAATTAGAAACTAAAAGTATACATTGAAGATTTTCGTTCAGGCTGGGACTCGAACCCAGGGCCACTCGCTTGGAAGCCTAACACTCTAGCCATTAGTCTATGGGAGCGCTGTCGGTGGGAGTTTTAAATATAGTAAAAAAAAAATGCACCTTGGTAATTGTTGATTTAAACACTTTGAAATCTTCGTGTCGAAAAATTAAACTGACTCAGAATTTTCTTCCCTACATAAATAATCAATAATTGCAAAGGAAAGAAATTGAAAAAAAAAAAAGAATTTTCAAATTAGAAAAGAAATATATACATTGAAGATATTCGCTCCGGCTGGGACTCGAACCCAGGCCACTCGCTTGGAAGACCAGCGGTCTAGCCATTAGGCTATCGGAGTTCTGTCGAGCGGAGTCTTACTGCCTGACTGATACTGCCTGACTGACAGACTGACTCACTGACTGACTGATACTGACTGACTGACTCACTGACTGACCGAGACTGACTGACTAACTGCCTGACTGACTGAGACTGGACTGACTGACTGACTGACTGACTGACTGACTAACTGACTGACTGAGACTGACTGACTGACTGCTTGACTCTCTGACTGGCTATTTCACTGACTGACTGAATGACTAAATGACTGACTGACACTGACTGACTGACTGCTTGACTACCTGACTGACTGCTTGACTGACTAACTGACTGGACAGGACTGACCGACTGACTGACTGACAGACTGACTGAATAAGGATGACTGACAGACCGACTGAATAAGGCTGACTGACTGACTGACTGACAGACTGACTGAATAAGGCTGACCGACTGACTGACTGCCAGACTGACTGACTGACTGAATGACTGACTGACTGACTGACCGAGACTGACTGACTGACTGACTGAGACTGGACTGGACTGACTGACTGACTGAGACTGACTGACTGCTTTAGTGACTAACTGACTGCACAGGACTGACCGACTGACTGACTGACTGACTGCCTGACTGACTGACTGACTGACTGACTGAGACTAAATGACTGACTGCTTGACTGACTGGCTGAAGGACTAACTGACTGACTTAGTGACTGACTGACTGGACTGACTGACTGAGACTGAATGACTGAGTGCTTGACTGATTGACTGTCAGACTGACTGACTGACTTCGCAAAAGGGAAAAATAAAAAAAAAGAATTATAAAATTAGAAAAAAATATTTGCATTTAAGATTTCCTTTCCGGCTGGGATTTGAACCCAGGGCGACACTCATGGAAGCCCAACGCTCTCGCCAATATACTATCGGATCTCTGTTGATCGGTGTCTTAATTATAATAAAAACAAAAAATGCACCTTAGTAATTATTGATCTAAAATCTTTGAAATCTAAAGGTCGAATGATTAAACTGACTCAGAATTTTCTTCCGTACATAAATAATCCATATTTGCAAAAGAAAGAAATTGAAGAAAAAAAAGAATCTTCAAATTAGAAGAGAAATATATACATGGAAGATTTTCTTTCCGGCCGGGACTCGAACCCAGTACCACGCGCTTGGAACCCAACGGTCTAGCCATTAGGCTATCGGAGCTCTGTCGATGGAAGTCTTAAATATAATAAAAACAAAAAATGCACCTTGGTAATTATTGATTCAAACACTTTGAAATTTACAGGTCGAATAATTAAACTGACTCAGAATTTTACTCCCTACATAAATAATCAATATACGCAAAAGAGAAAAATTAAAAAAAAAAAGAAGAAGAAATTTCAAATTAGAAACTAAAAGTATACATTGAAGATTTTCGTTCAGGCTGGGACTCGAACCCAGGGCCACTCGCTTGGAAGCCTAACACTCTAGCCATTAGTCTATGGGAGCTCTGTCGGTGGGAGTTTTAAATATAATAAAAACAAAAAATGCACCTTGGTAATTGTTTATTTAAACACTTTGAAATCTTCGTGTCGAAAAATTAAACTGACTCAGAATTTTCTTCCCTACATAAATAATCAATAATTGCAAAGGAAAGAAATTGAAAAAAAAAAGAATTTTCAAATTAGAAAAGAAATATATACATTGAAGATATTCGCTCCGGCTGGGACTCGAACCCAGGCCACTCGCTTGGAAGACCAGCGGTCTAGCCATTAGGCTATCGGAGTTCTGTCGAGCGGAGTCTTACTGCCTGACTGATACTGCCTGACTGACAGACTGACTCACTGACTGACTGATACTGACTGACTGACTAACTGACTGAATGAGACTGACTGACTGACTGCTTGACTCTCTGACTGGCTATTTCACTGACTGACTGAATGACTAAATGACTGACTGACACTGACTGACTGACTGCTTGACTACCTGACTGACTGCTTGACTGACTAACTGACTGGACAGGACTGACCGACTGACTGACTGACAGACTGACTGAATAAGGATGACTGACAGACTGACTGAATAAGGCTGACTGACTGACTGACTGACAGACTGACTGAATAAGGCTGACCGACTGACTGACTGCCTGACTGACTGACTGACTGAATGACTGACTGACTGACCGAGACTAACTGACTGACTGACTGAGACTGGACTGGACTGACTGACTGACTGACTGACTGAGACTGACTGACTGCTTTAGTGACTAACTGACTGCACATGACTGACCGACTGACTGACTGCCTGACTGCCTGACTGACTGACTGACTGAATGACTGACTGACTGAGACTAAATGACTGACTGCTTGACTGACTGGCTGAAGGACTAACTGACTGACTGAGTGACTGACTGACTGACTGAGACTGAATGACTGAGTGCTTGACTGATTGACTGTCAGTCTGACTGACTGACTTCGCAAAAGGGAAAAATAAAAAAAAAAGAATTATAAAATTAGAAAAAAATATTTGCATTTAAGATTTCCTTTCCGGCCGGGACTCGAACCCAGTACCACGCGCTAGGAACCCAACGGTGTAGACATTAGGCTATCGGAGCTCTGTCGATGGAAGTCTTAAATATAATAAAAACAAAAAATGCACCTTGGTAATTATTGATTCAAACACTTTGAAATTTACAGGTCGAATAATTAAACTGACTCAGAATTTTTCTCCCTACATAAATAATCAATATTCGCAAAAGAGAAAAATTAAAAAAAAAAGAAGAAGAAATTTGAAATTAGAAACTAAAAGTATACATTAAAGATTTTCGTTTAGGCTGGGACTCGAACCCAGGGCCACTCGCTTGGAAGCCTAACACTCTAGCCATTAGTCTATGGGAGCTCTGTCGGTGGGAGTTTTAAATATAATAAAAACAAAAAATGCACCTTGGTAATTGTTTATTTAAACACTTTGAAATCTTCGTGTCGAAAAATTAAACTGACTCAGAATTTTCTTCCCTACATAAATAATCAATAATTGCAAAGGAAAGAAATTGAAAAAAAAAGAATTTTCAAATTAGAAAAGAAATATATACATTGAAGATATTCGCTCCGGCTGAGACTCGAACCCAGGCCACTCGCTTGGAAGACCAGCGGTCTAGCCATTAGGCTATCGGAGTTCTGTCGAGCGGAGTCTTACTGCCTGACTGATACTGCCTGACTGACAGACTGACTCACTGACTGATACTGACTGACTGACTCACTGACTGACCGAGACTGACTGACTAACTGCCTGACTGACTGAGACTGGACTGACTGACTGACTGACTGACTGACTGACTAACTGACTGACTGAGACTGACTGACTGACTGCTTGACTCTCTGACTGGCTATTTCACTGACTGACTGAATGACTAAATGACTGACTGACACTGACTGACTGACTGCTTGACTACCTGACTGACTGCTTGACTGACTAACTGACTGGACAGGACTGACCGACTGACTGACTGACAGACTGACTGAATAAGGCTGACTGACTGACTGACTGACAGACTGACTGAATAAGGCTGACCGACTGACTGACTGACTGACTGACTGAATGACTGACTGACTGACTGACCGAGACTGACTGACTGACTGACCGAGACTGACTGACTGACTGACTGAGACTGGACTGGACTGACTGACTGACTGACTGACTGAGACTGACTGACTGCTTTAGTGACTAACTGACTGCACAGGACTGACCGACTGACTGACTGACTGACGGCCTGACTGACTGACTGACTGAATGACTGACTGACTGAGACTAAATGACTGACTGCTTGACTGACTGGCTGAAGGACTAACTGACTGACTGAGTGACTGACTGACTTTACTGACTGACTGAGACTGAATGACTGAGTGCTTGACTGATTGACTGTCAGACTGACTGACTGACTTCGCAAAAGGGAAAAATAAAAAAAAAAGAATTATAAAATTAGAAAAAAATATTTGCATTTAAGATTTCCTTTCCGGCCGGGACTCGAACCCAGTACCACGCGCTAGGAACCCAACGGTGTAGCCATTAGGCTATCGGAGCTCTGTCGATGGAAGTCTTAAATATAATAAAAACAAAAAATGCACCTTGGTAATTATTGATTCAAACACTTTGAAATTTACAGGTCGAATAATTAAACTGACTCAGAATTTTTCTCCCTACATAAATAATCAATATTCGCAAAAGAGAAAAATTAAAAAAAAAAGAAGAAGAAATTTGAAATTAGAAACTAAAAGTATACATTGAAGATTTTCGTTTAGGCTGGGACTCGAACCCAGGGCCACTCGCTTGGAAGCCTAACACTCTAGCCATTAGTCTATGGGAGCTCTGTCGGTGGGAGTTTTAAATATAATAAAAACAAAAAATGCACCTTGGTAATTGTTTATTTAAACACTTTGAAATCTTCGTGTCGAAAAATTAAACTGACTCAGAATTTTCTTCCCTACATAAATAATCAATAATTGCAAAGGAAAGAAATTGAAAAAAAAAAGAATTTTCAAATTAGAAAAGAAATATATACATTGAAGATATTCGCTCCGGCTGGGACTCGAACCCAGGCCACTCGCTTGGAAGACCAGCGGTCTAGCCATTAGGCTATCGGAGTTCTGTCGAGCGGAGTCTTACTGCCTGACTGATACTGCCTGACTGACAGACTGACTCACTGACTGACTGATACTGACTGACTGACTAACTGACTGAATGAGACTGACTGACTGACTGCTTGACTCTCTGACTGGCTATTTCACTGACTGACTGAATGACTAAATGACTGACTGACACTGACTGACTGACTGCTTGACTACCTGACTGACTGCTTGACTGACTAACTGACTGGACAGGACTGACCGACTGACTGACTGACAGACTGACTGAATAAGGATGACTGACAGACTGACTGAATAAGGCTGACTGACTGACTGACTGACAGACTGACTGAATAAGGCTGACCGACTGACTGACTGCCTGACTGACTGACTGACTGAATGACTGACTGACTGACCGAGACTAACTGACTGACTGACTGAGACTGGACTGGACTGACTGACTGACTGACTGACTGAGACTGACTGACTGCTTTAGTGACTAACTGACTGCACATGACTGACCGACTGACTGACTGCCTGACTGCCTGACTGACTGACTGACTGAATGACTGACTGACTGAGACTAAATGACTGACTGCTTGACTGACTGGCTGAAGGACTAACTGACTGACTGAGTGACTGACTGACTGACTGAGACTGAATGACTGAGTGCTTGACTGATTGACTGTCAGTCTGACTGACTGACTTCGCAAAAGGGAAAAATAAAAAAAAAAGAATTATAAAATTAGAAAAAAATATTTGCATTTAAGATTTCCTTTCCGGCCGGGACTCGAACCCAGTACCACGCGCTAGGAACCCAACGGTGTAGACATTAGGCTATCGGAGCTCTGTCGATGGAAGTCTTAAATATAATAAAAACAAAAAATGCACCTTGGTAATTATTGATTCAAACACTTTGAAATTTACAGGTCGAATAATTAAACTGACTCAGAATTTTTCTCCCTACATAAATAATCAATATTCGCAAAAGAGAAAAATTAAAAAAAAAAGAAGAAGAAATTTGAAATTAGAAACTAAAAGTATACATTAAAGATTTTCGTTTAGGCTGGGACTCGAACCCAGGGCCACTCGCTTGGAAGCCTAACACTCTAGCCATTAGTCTATGGGAGCTCTGTCGGTGGGAGTTTTAAATATAATAAAAACAAAAAATGCACCTTGGTAATTGTTTATTTAAACACTTTGAAATCTTCGTGTCGAAAAATTAAACTGACTCAGAATTTTCTTCCCTACATAAATAATCAATAATTGCAAAGGAAAGAAATTGAAAAAAAAAGAATTTTCAAATTAGAAAAGAAATATATACATTGAAGATATTCGCTCCGGCTGAGACTCGAACCCAGGCCACTCGCTTGGAAGACCAGCGGTCTAGCCATTAGGCTATCGGAGTTCTGTCGAGCGGAGTCTTACTGCCTGACTGATACTGCCTGACTGACAGACTGACTCACTGACTGATACTGACTGACTGACTCACTGACTGACCGAGACTGACTGACTAACTGCCTGACTGACTGAGACTGGACTGACTGACTGACTGACTGACTGACTGACTAACTGACTGACTGAGACTGACTGACTGACTGCTTGACTCTCTGACTGGCTATTTCACTGACTGACTGAATGACTAAATGACTGACTGACACTGACTGACTGACTGCTTGACTACCTGACTGACTGCTTGACTGACTAACTGACTGGACAGGACTGACCGACTGACTGACTGACAGACTGACTGAATAAGGCTGACTGACTGACTGACTGACAGACTGACTGAATAAGGCTGACCGACTGACTGACTGACTGACTGACTGAATGACTGACTGACTGACTGACCGAGACTGACTGACTGACTGACCGAGACTGACTGACTGACTGACTGAGACTGGACTGGACTGACTGACTGACTGACTGACTGAGACTGACTGACTGCTTTAGTGACTAACTGACTGCACAGGACTGACCGACTGACTGACTGACTGACGGCCTGACTGACTGACTGACTGAATGACTGACTGACTGAGACTAAATGACTGACTGCTTGACTGACTGGCTGAAGGACTAACTGACTGACTGAGTGACTGACTGACTTTACTGACTGACTGAGACTGAATGACTGAGTGCTTGACTGATTGACTGTCAGACTGACTGACTGACTTCGCAAAAGGGAAAAATAAAAAAAAAAGAATTATAAAATTAGAAAAAAATATTTGCATTTAAGATTTCCTTTCCGGCCGGGACTCGAACCCAGTACCACGCGCTAGGAACCCAACGGTGTAGCCATTAGGCTATCGGAGCTCTGTCGATGGAAGTCTTAAATATAATAAAAACAAAAAATGCACCTTGGTAATTATTGATTCAAACACTTTGAAATTTACAGGTCGAATAATTAAACTGACTCAGAATTTTTCTCCCTACATAAATAATCAATATTCGCAAAAGAGAAAAATTAAAAAAAAAAGAAGAAGAAATTTGAAATTAGAAACTAAAAGTATACATTGAAGATTTTCGTTTAGGCTGGGACTCGAACCCAGGGCCACTCGCTTGGAAGCCTAACACTCTAGCCATTAGTCTATGGGAGCTCTGTCGGTGGGAGTTTTAAATATAATAAAAACAAAAAATGCACCTTGGTAATTGTTTATTTAAACACTTTGAAATCTTCGTGTCGAAAAATTAAACTGACTCAGAATTTTCTTCCCTACATAAATAATCAATAATTGCAAAGGAAAGAAATTGAAAAAAAAAAGAATTTTCAAATTAGAAAAGAAATATATACATTGAAGATATTCGCTCCGGCTGGGACTCGAAACCAGGCCACTCGCTTGGAAGACCAGCGGTCTAGCCATTAGGCTATCGGAGTTCTGTCGAGCGGAGTCTTACTGCCTGACTGATACTGCCTGACTGACAGACTGACTCACTGACTGACTGATACTGACTGACTGACTCACTGACTGACCGAGACTGACTGACTAATTGCCTGACTGACTGAGACTGGACTGACTGACTGACTGACTGACTGACTGACTGACTAACTGACTGACTGAGACTGACTGACTGACTGCTTGACTCTCTGACTGGCTATTTCACTGACTGACTGAATGACTAAATGACTGACTGACACTGACTGACTGACTGCTTGACTACCTGCCCGACTGCTTGACTGACTAACTGACTGGACAGGACTGACCGACTGACTGACTGACAGACTGACTGAATAAGGCTGACTGACTGACTGACTGACAGACTGACTGAATAAGGCTGACCGACTGACTGACTGCCTGACTGACTGACTGACTGAATGACTGACTGACTGACTGACCGAGACTGACTGACTGACTGACTGAGACTGGACTGGACTGACTGACTGACTGACTGACTGAGACTGACTGACTGCTTTAGTGACTAACTGACTGCACAGGACTGACCGACTGACTGAATGACTGACGGCCTGACTGACTGACTGACTGAATGACTGACTGACTGAGACTAAATGACTGACTGCTTGACTGACTGGCTGAAGGACTAACTGACTGACTGAGTGACTGACTGACTGGACTGACTGACTGAGACTGAATGTCTGAGTGCTTGACTGATTGACTGTCAGACTGACTGACAGACTTCGCAAAAGGGAAAAATAAAAAAAAAAGAATTATAAAATTAGAAAAAAATATTTGCTTTTAAGATTTCCTTTCCGGCCGGGACTCGAACCCAGTACCACGCGCTAGGAACCCAACGGTGTAGCCATTAGGCTATCGGAGCTCTGTCGATGGAAGTCTTAAATATAATAAAAACAAAAAATGCACCTTGGTAATTATTGATTCAAACACTTTGAAATTTACAGGTCGAATAATTAAACTGACTCAGAATTTTTCTCCCTACATAAATAATCAATAATTGCAAAGGAAAGAAATTGAAAAAAAAAAAAGAATTTTCAAATTCGAAAAGAAATATATACATTAAAGATATTCAAGAAATATATACATTAAAGATATTCGCTCCGGCTGGGACTCGAACCCAGGCCACTCGCTTGGAAGACCAGCGGTCTAGCCATTAGGCTATCGGAGTTCTGTCGAGCGGAGTCTTACTGCCTGACTGATACTGCCTGACTGACAGACTGACTCACTGACTGAATGATACTGACTGACTGACTCACTGACTGACCGAGACTGACTGACTAACTGCCTGACTGACTGAGACTGGACTGACTGACTGACTGACTGACTGACTGACTAACTGACTGACTGAGACTGACTGACTGACTGCTTGACTCTCTGACTGGCTATTTCACTGACTGACTGAATGACTAAATGACTGACTGACACTGACTGACTGACTGTTTGACTACCTGACTGACTGCTTGACTGACTAACTGACAGGACAGGACTGACCGACTGACTGACTGACAGACTGACTGAATAAGGATGACTGACAGACCGACTGAATAAGGCTGACTGACTGACTGACTGACAGACTGACTGAATAAGGCTGACCGACTGACTGACTGCCAGACTGACTGACTGACTGAATGACTGACTGACTGACTGACCGAGACTGACTGACTGACTGACTGAGACTGGACTGGACTGACTGACTGACTGAGACTGACTGACTGCTTTAGTGACTAACTGACTGCACAGGACTGACCGACTGACTGACTGACTAACTGCCTGACTGACTGACTGACTGACTGACTGAGACTAAATGACTGACTGCTTGACTGACTGGCTGAAGGACTAACTGACTGACTGAGTGACTGACTGACTGGACTGACTGACTGAGACTGAATGACTGAGTGCTTGACTGATTGACTGTCAGACTGACTGACTGACTTCGCAAAACGGAAAAATAAAAAAAAAGAATTATAAAATTAGAAAAAAATATTTGCATTTAAGATTTCCTTTCCGGCTGGGATTTGAACCCAGGGCGACACTCATGGAAGCCCAACGCTCTCGCCAATATACTATCGGATCTCTGTTGATCGGTGTCTTAATTATAATAAAAACAAAAAATGCACCTTAGTAATTATTGATCTAAAATCTTTGAAATCTAAAGGTCGAATGATTAAACTGACTCAGAATTTTTCTCCCTACATAAATAATCAATATTCGCAAAAGAGAAAAATTAAAAAAAAAAAGAAGAAGAAATTTCAAATTAGAAACTAAAAGTATACATTGAAGATTTTCGTTCAGGCTGGGACTCGAACCCAGGGCCACTCGCTTGGAAGCCTAACACTCTAGCCATTAGTCTATGGGAGCTCTGTCGGTGGGAGTTTTAAATATAATAAAAACAAAAAATGCACCTTGGTAATTGTTTATTTAAACACTTTGAAATCTTCGTGTCGAAAAATTAAACTGACTCAGAATTTTCTTCCCTACATAAATAATCAATAATTGCAAAGGAAAGAAATTGAAAAAAAAAAGAATTTTCAAATTAGAAAAGAAATATATACATTGAAGATATTCGCTCCGGCTGGGACTCGAACCCAGGCCACTCGCTTGGAAGACCAGCGGTCTAGCCATTAGGCTATCGGAGTTCTGTCGAGCGGAGTCTTACTGCCTGACTGATACTGCCTGACTGACAGACTGACTCACTGACTGACTGATACTGACTGACTGACTAACTGACTGACTGAGACTGACTGACTTACTGCTTGACTCTCTGACTGGCTATTTCACTGACTGACTGAATGACTAAATGACTGACTGACACTGACTGACTGACTGCTTGACTACTTGACTGACTGCTTGACTGACTAACTGACTGGACAGGACTGACCGACTGACTGACTGACAGACTGACTGAATAAGGATGACTGACAGACTGACTGAATAAGGCTGACTGACTGACTGACTGACAGAATAAGGCTGACTGACTGACTGACTGACAGAATGACTGAATAAGGCTGACCGACTGACTGACTGCCTGACTGACTGAATGACTGACTGACTGACCGAGACTAACTGACTGACTGACTGAGACTGGACTGGACTGACTGACTGACTGACTGACTGAGACTGACTGACTGCTTTAGTGACTAACTGACTGCACAGGACTGACCGACTGACTGACTGCCTGACTGCCTGACTGACTGACTGACTGAATGACTGACTGACTGAGACTAAATGACTGACTGCTTGACTGACTGGCTGAAGGACTAACTGACTGACTGAGTGACTGACTGACTGACTGAGACTGAATGACTGAGTGCTTGACTGATTGACTGTCAGACTGACTTCGCAAAAGGGAAAAATAAAAAAAAAGAATTATAAAATTAGAAAAAAATATTTGCATTTAAGATTTCCTTTCCGGCCGGGACTCGAACCCAGTACCACGCGCTAGGAACCCAACGGTCTAGCCATTAGGCTATCGGAGCTCTGTCGATGCAAGTCTTAAATATAATAAAAACAAAAAATGCACCTTGGTAATTATTGATTCAAACACTTTGAAATTTACACGTCGAATAATTAAACTGACTCAGAATTTTTCTCCCTACATAAATAATCAATATTCGCAAAAGAGAAAAATTAAAAAAAAAGAAGAAGAAATTTCAAATTAGAAACTAAAAGTATACATTGAAGATTTTCGTTCAGGCTGGGACTCGAACCCAGGGCCACTCGCTTGGAAGCCTAACACTCTAGCCATTAGTCTATGGGAGCTCTGTCGGTGGGAGTTTGAAATATAATAAAAACAAAAAATGCACCTTGGTAATTGTTTATTTAAACACTTTGAAATCTTTGTGTCGAAAAATTAAACTGACTCAGAATTTTCTTCCCTACATAAATAATCAATAATTGCAAAGGAAAGAAATTGAAAAAAAAAAGAATTTTCAAATTAGAAAAGAAATATATACATTGAAGATATTCGCTCCGGCTGGGACTCGAACCCAGGCCACTCGCTTGGAAGACCAGCGGTCTAGCCATTAGGCTATCGGAGTTCTGTCGAGCGGAGTCTTACTGCCTGACTGATACTGCCTGACTGACAGACTGACTCACTGACTGACTGATACTGACTGACTGACTCACTGACTGACCGAGACTGACTGACTAACTGCCTGACTGACTGAGACTGGACTGACTGACTGACTGACTGACTGACTGACTAACTGACTGACTGAGACTGACTGACTGACTGCTTGACTCTCTGACTGGCTATTTCACTGACTGACTGAATGACTAAATGACTGACTGACACTGACTGACTGACTGCTTGACTACCTGACTGACTGCTTGACTACCTGACTGACTGGACAGGACTGACCGACTGACTGACTGACAGACTGACTGAATAAGGATGACTGACAGACTGACTGAATAAGGCTGACTGACTGACTGACTGACTGACAGACTGACTGAATAAGGCTGACCGACTGACTGACTGCCTGACTGACTGACTGACTGAATGACTGACTGACTGACTGACCGAGACTGACTGAGACTGGACTGGACTGACTGACTGACTGGCTGACTGAGACTGACTGACTGCTTTAGTGACTAACTGACTGCACAGGACTGACCGACTGACTGACTGCCTGACTGACTGACTGACTGACTGACTGAGACTAAATGACTGACTGCTTGACTGACTGGCTGAAGGACTAACTGACTGACTGAGTGACTGACTGACTGACTGAGACTGAATGACTGAGTGCTTGACTGATTGACTGTCAGACTGACTGACTGACTTCGCAAAAGGGAAAAATAAAAAAAAAAGAATTAGAAAATTAGAGAAAAATATTTGCATTTAAGATTTCCTTTCCGGCCGGGACTCGAACCCAGTACCACGCGCTAGGAACCCAACGGTCTAGCCATTAGGCTATCGGAGCTCTGTCGATGGAAGTCTTAAATATAATAAAAACAAAAAATGCACCTTGGTAATTATTGATTCAAACACTTTGAAATTTACAGGTCGAATAATTAAACTAACTCAGAATTTTTCTCCCTACATAAATAATCAATATTCGCAAAAGAGAAAAATTAAAAAAAAAAGAAGAAGAAATTTCAAATTAGAAACTAAAAGTATACATTGAAGATTTTCGTTCAGGCTGGGACTCGAACCCAGGGCCACTCGCTTGGAAGCCTAACACTCTAGCCATTAGTCTATGGGAGCTCTGTCGGTGGGAGTTTTAAATATAATAAAAACAAAAAATGCACCTTGGTAATTGTTTATTTAAACACTTTGAAATCTTTGTGTCGAAAAATTAAACTGACTCAGAATTATCTTCCCTACATAAATAATCAATAATTGCAAAGGAAAGAAATTGAAAAAAAAAAAGAATTTTCAAATTAGAAAAGAAATATATACATTGAAGATATTCGCTCCGGCTGGGACTCGAACCAAGGCCACTCGCTTGGAAGACCAGCGGTCTAGCCATTAGGCTATCGGAGTTCTGTCGAGCGGAGTCTTACTGCCTGACTGATACTGCCTGACTGACAGACTGACTCACTGACTGACTGATACTGACTGACTGACTCACTGACTGACCGAGACTGACTGACTAACTGCCTGACTGACTGAGACTGGACTGACTGACTGACTGACTGACTGACTGACTAACTGACTGACTGAGACTGACTGACTGACTGCTTGACTCTCTAACTATCTATTTCACTGACTGACTGAATGACTAAATGACTGACTGACACTGACTGACTGACTGCTTGACTACCTGACTGACTGCTTGACTGACTAACTGACTGGACAGGACTGACCGACTGACTGACTGACAGACTGACTGAATAAGGATGACTGACAGACTGACTGAATAAGGATGACTGACAGACTGACTGAATAAGGATGACTGACAGACTGACTGAATAAGGCTGACTGACTGACTGACTGACAGACTGACTGAATAAGGCTGACCGACTGACTGACTGCCTGACTGACTGACTGACTGAATGACTGACTGACTGACTGACCGAGACTGACTGACTGACTGACTGAGACTGGACTGGACTGACTGACTGACTGACTGACTGAGACTGACTGACTGCTTTAGTGACTAACTGACTGCACAGGACTGACCGACTGACTGACTGACTGACTGCCTGACTGACTGACTGACTGAATGACTGACTGACTGAGACTAAATGACTGACTGCTTGACTGACTGGCTGAAGGACTAACTGACTGACTGAGTGACTGACTGACTGGACTGACTGACTGAGACTGAATGACTGAGTGCTTGACTGATTGACTGTCAGACTGACTGACTGACTTCACAAAAGGGAAAAATAAAAAAAAAAGAATTAGAAAATTAGAGAAAAATATTTGCATTTAAGATTTCCTTTCCGGCCGGGACTCGAACCCAGTACCACGCGCTAGGAACCCAACGGTCTAGCCATTAGGCTATCGGAGCTCTGTCGATGGAAGTCTTAAATATAATAAAAACAAAAAATGCACCTTGGTAATTATTGATTCAAACACTTTGAAATTTACAGGTCGAATAATTAAACTGGCTCAGAATTTTTCTCCCTACATAAATAATCAATATTCGCAAAAGAGAAAAATTAAAAAAAAAAGAAGAAGAAATTTCAAATTAGAAACTAAAAGTATACATTGAAGATTTTCGTTCAGGCTGGGACTCGAACCCAGGGCCACTCGCTTGGAAGCCTAACACTCTAGCCATTAGTCTATGGGAGCTCCGTCGGTGGGAGTTTTAAATATAATAAAAACAAAAAATGCACCTTGGTAATTGTTTATTTAAACACTTTGAAATCTTCGTGTCGAAAAATTAAACTGACTCAGAATTTTCTTCCCTACATAAATAATCAATAATTGCAAAGGAAAGAAATTGAAAAAAAAAAGAATTTTCAAATTAGAAAAGAAATATATACATTGAAGATATTCGCTCCGGCTGAGACTCGAACCCAGGCCACTCGCTTGGAAGACCAGCGGTCTAGCCATTAGGCTATCGGAGTTCTGTCGAGCGGAGTCTTACTGCCTGACTGATACTGCCTGACTGACAGACTGACTCACTGACTGATACTGACTGACTGACTCACTGACTGACCGAGACTGACTGACTAACTGCCTGACTGACTGAGACTGGACTGACTGACTGACTGACTGACTGACTGACTAACTGACTGACTGAGACTGACTGACTGACTGCTTGACTCTCTGACTGGCTATTTCACTGACTGACTAAATGACTAAATGACTGACTGACACTGACTGACTGACTGCTTGAATACCTGACTGACTGCTTGACTGACTAACTGACTGGACAGGACTGACCGACTGACTGACTGACAGACTGACTGAATAAGGATGACTGACAGACTGACTGAATAAGGCTGACTGACTGACTGACTGACAGACTGACTGAATAAGGCTGACCGACTGACTGACTGCCTGACTGACTGACTGACTGAATGACTGACTGACTGACTGACCGAGACTGACTGACTGACTGACTGAGACTGGACTGGACTGACTGACTGACTGACTGACTGAGACTGACTGACTGCTTTAGTGACTAACTGACTGCACAGGACTGACCGACTGACTGACTGACTGACGGCCTGACTGACTGACTGACTGAATGACTGACTGACTGAGACTAAATGACTGACTGCTTGACTGACTGGCTGAAGGACTAACTGACTGACTGAGTGACTGACTGACTGGACTGACTGACTGAGACTGAATGACTGAGTGCTTGACTGATTGACTGTCAGACTGACTGACTGACTTCGCAAAAGGGAAAAATAAAAAAAAAAGAATTATAAAATTAGAAAAAAATATTTGCATTTAAGATTTCCTTTCCGGCCGGGACTCGAACCCAGTACCACGCGCTAGGAACCCAACGGTGTAGCCATTAGGCTATCGGAGCTCTGTCGATGGAAGTCTTAAATATAATAAAAACAAAAAATGCACCTTGGTAATTATTGATTCAAACACTTTGAAATTTACAGGTCGAATAATTAAACTGACTCAGAATTTTTCTCCCTACATAAATAATCAATATTCGCAAAAGAGAAAAATTAAAAAAAAAAAGAAGAAGAAATTTGAAATTAGAAACTAAAAGTATACATTGAAGATTTTCGTTTAGGCTGGGACTCGAACCCAGGGCCACTCGCTTGGAAGCCTAACACTCTAGCCATTAGTCTATGGGAGCTCTGTCGGTGGGAGTTTTAAATATAATAAAAACAAAAAATGCACCTTGGTAATTGTTTATTTAAACACTTTGAAATCTTCGTGTCGAAAAATTAAACTGACTCAGAATTTTCTTCCCTACATAAATAATCAATAATTGCAAAGGAAAGAAATTGAAAAAAAAAAGAATTTTCAAATTAGAAAAGAAATATATACATTGAAGATATTCGCTACGGCTGGGACTCGAACCCAGGCCACTCGCTTGGAAGACCAGCGGTCTAGCCATTAGGCTATCGGAGTTCTGTCGAGCGGAGTCTTACTGCCTGACTGATACTGCCTGACTGACAGACTGACTCACTGACTGACTGATACTGACTGACTGACTCACTGACTGACCGAGACTGACTGACTAACTGCCTGACTGACTGAGACTGGACTGACTGACTGACTGACTGACTGACTGACTAACTGACTGACTGAGACTGACTGACTGACTGACTGCTTGACTCTCTGACTGGCTATTTCACTGACTGACTGAATGACTAAATGACTGACTGACACTGACTGACTGACTGCTTGACTACCTGACTGACTGCTTGACTGACTAACTGACTGGACAGGACTGACCGACTGACTGACTGACAGACTGACTGAATAAGGATGACTGACAGACTGACTGAATAAGGCTGACTGACTGACTGACTGACAGACTGACTGAATAAGGCTGACCGACTGACTGACTGCCTGACTGACTGACTGACTGAATGACTGACTGACTGACTGACCGAGACTGACTGACTGACTGACTGAGACTGGACTGGACTGACTGACTGACTGAGACTGACTGACTGCTTTAGTGACTAACTGACTGCACAGGACTGACCGACTGACTGACTGACTGACTGCCTGACTGACTGACTGACTGAATGACTGACTGACTGAGACTAAATGACTGACTGCTTGACTGACTGGCTGAAGGACTAACTGACTGACTGAGTGACTGACTGACTGGACTGACTGACTGAGACTGAATGACTGAGTGCTTGACTGATTGACTGTCAGACTGACTGACTGACTTCGCAAAAGGGAAAAATAAAAAAAAAAGAATTATAAAATTAGAAAAAAATATTTGCATTTAAGATTTCCTTTCCGGCTGGGATTTGAACCCAGGGCGACACTCATGGAAGCCCAACGCTCTCGCCAATATACTATCGGATCTCTGTTGATCGGTGTCTTAATTATAATAAAAACAAAAAATGCACCTTAGTAATTATTGATCTAAAATCTTTGAAATCTAAAGGTCGAATGATTAAACTGACTCAGAATTTTCTTCCGTACATAAATAATCCATATTTGCAAAAGAAAGAAATAGAAAAAAAAAAGAATCTTCAAATTAGAAGAGAAATATATACATGGAAGATTTTCGTTCCGGCCGGGACTCGAACCCAGTACCACGCGCTTGGAACCCAACGGTCTAGCCATTAGGCTATCGGAGCTCTGTCGATGGAAGTCTTAAATATAATAAAAACAAAAAATGCACCTTGGTAATTATTGATTCAAACACTTTGAAATTTACAGGTCGAATAATTAAACTGACTCAGAATTTTTCTCCCTACATTAATAATCAATATTCGCAAAAGAGAAAAATTAAAAAAAAAGAAGAAGAAATTTCAAATTAGAAACTAAAAGTATACATTGAAGATTTTCGTTCAGGCTGGGACTCGAACCCAGGGCCACTCGCTTGGAAGCCTAACACTCTAGCCATTAGTCTATGGGAGCTCTGTCGGTGGGAGTTTTAAATATAATAAAAACAAAAAATGCACCTTGGTAATTGTTTATTTAAACACTTTGAAATCTTCGTGTCGAAAAATTAAACTGACTCAGAATTTTCTTCCCTACATAAATAATCAATAATTGCAAAGGAAAGAAATTGAAAAAAAAAAAGAATTTTCAAATTAGAAAAGAAATATATACATTGAAGATATTCGCTCCGGCTGGGACTCGAACCCAGGCCACTCGCTTGGAAGACCAGCGGTCTAGCCATTAGGCTATCGGAGTTCTGTCGAGCAGAGTCTTACTGCCTGACTGATACTGCCTGACTGACAGACTGACTCACTGACTGACTGATACTGACTGACTGACTCACTGACTGACCGAGACTGACTGACTAACTGCCTGACTGACTGAGACTGGACTGACTGACTGACTGACTGACTGACTGACTAACTGACTGACTGAGACTGACTGACTGACTGCTTGACTCTCTGACTGGCTATTTCACTGACTGACTGAATGACTAAATGACTGACTGACACTGACTGACTGACTGCTTGACTACCTGACTGACTGCTTGACTACCTGACTGACTGCTTGACTGACTAACTGACTGGACAGGACTGACCGACTGACTGACTGACAGACTGACTGAATAAGGATGACTGACAGACTGACTGAATAAGGCTGACTGACTGACTGACTGACAGACTGACTGAATAAGGCTGACTGACTGACTGCCTGACTGACTGACTGACTGACTGAATGACTGACTGACTGACTGACCGAGACTGACTGACTGACTGACTGAGACTGGACTGGACTGACTGACTGACTGACTGACTGAGACTGACTGACTGCTTTAGTGACTAACTGACTGCACAGGACTGACCGACTGACTGACTGACTGACTGCCTGACTGACTAACTGACTGAATGACTGACTGACTGAGACTAAATGACTGACTGCTTGACTGACTGGCTGAAGGACTAACTGACTGACTGAGTGACTGACTGACTGGATTGACTGACTGAGACTGAACGACTGAGTGCTTGACTGATTGACTCTCAGACTGACTGACTGACTTCGCAAAAGGGAAAAATAAAAAAAAAAAGAATTATAAAATTAGAAAAAAATATTTGCATTTAAGCATTCCTTTCCGGCCGGGACTCGAACCCAGTACCACGCGCTAGGAACCCACCGGTCTAGCCATTAGGCTATCGGAGCTCTGTCGATGGAAGTCTTAAATATAATAAAAACAAAAAATGCACCTTGGTAATTATTGATTCAAACACTTTGAAATTTACAGGTCGAATAATTAAACTGACTCAGAATTTTTCTCTCTACATAAATAATCAATATTCGCAAAAGAGAAAAATTAAAAAAAAACGAAGAAGAAATTTCAAATTAGAAACTAAAAGTATACATTGAAGATTTTCGTTCAGGCTGGGACTCGAACCCAGGGCCACTCGCTTGGAAGCCTAACACTCTAGCCATTAGTCTATGGGAGCTCTGTCGGTGGGAGTTTTAAATATAATAAAAACAAAAAATGCACCTTGGTAATTGTTTATTTAAACACTTTGAAATCTTCGTGTCGAAAAATTAAACTGACTCAGAATTTTCTTCCCTACATAAATAATCAATAATTGCAAAGGAAAGAAATTGAAAAAAAAAAGAATTTTCAAATTAGAAAAGAAATATATACATTGAAGATATTCGCTCCGGCTGGGACTCGAACCCAGGCCACTCGCTTGGAAGACCAGCGGTCTAGCCATTAGGCTATCGGAGTTCTGTCGCGCGGAGTCTTACTGCCTGACTGATACTGCCTGACTGACAGACTGACTCACTGACTGACTGATACTGACTGACTGACTCACTGACTGACCGAGACTGACTGACTAACTGCCTGACTGACTGAGACTGGACTGACTGACTGACTGACTGACTGACTGACTAACTGACTGACTGAGACTGACTGACTGACTGCTTGACTCTCTGACTGGCTATTTCACTGACTGACTGAATGACTAAATGACTGACTGACACTGACTGACTGACTGCTTGACTACCTGACTGACTGCTTGACTGACTAACTGACTGGACAGGACTGACCGACTGACTGACTGACAGACTGACTGAATAAGGATGACTGACAGACTGACTGAATAAGGCTGACTGACTGACTGACTGACAGACTGACTGAATAAGGCTGACCGACTGACTGACTGCCTGACTGACTGACTGACTGAATGACTGACTGACTGACTGACCGAGACTGACTGACTGACTGACTGAGACTGGACTGGACTGACTGACTGACTGACTGACTGAGACTGACTGACTGCTTTAGTGACTAACTGACTGCACAGGACTGACCGACTGACTGACTGACTGACTGCCTGACTGACTGACTGACTGAATGACTGACTGACTGAGACTAAATGACTGACTGCTTGACTGACTGGCTGAAGGACTAACTGACTGACTGAGTGACTGACTGACTGGATTGACTGACTGAGACTGAACGACTGAGTGCTTGACTGATTGACTCTCAGACTGACTGACTGACTTCGCAAAAGGGAAAAATAAAAAAAAAAAGAATTATAAAATTAGAAAAAAATATTTGCATTTAAGCATTCCTTTCCGGCCGGGACTCGAACCCAGTACCACGCGCTAGGAACCCACCGGTCTAGCCATTAGGCTATCGGAGCTCTGTCGATGGAAGTCTTAAATATAATAAAAACAAAAAATGCACCTTGGTAATTATTGATTCAAACACTTTGAAATTTACAGGTCGAATAATTAAACTGACTCAGAATTTTTCTCTCTACATAAATAATCAATATTCGCAAAAGAGAAAAATTAAAAAAAAAAGAAGAAGAAATTTCAAATTAGAAACTAAAAGTATACATTGAAGATTTTCGTTCAGGCTGGGACTCGAACCCAGGGCCACTCGCTTGGAAGCCTAACACTCTAGCCATTAGTCTATGGGAGCTCTGTCGGTGGGAGTTTTAAATATAATAAAAACAAAAAATGCACCTTGGTAATTGCTTATTTAAACACTTTGAAATCTTCGTGTCGAAAAATTAAACTGACTCAGAATTTTCTTCCCTACATAAATAATCAATAATTGCAAAGGAAAGAAATTGAAAAAAAAAAGAATTTTCAAATTAGAAAAGAAATATATACATTGAAGATATTCGCTCCGGCTGGGACTCGAACCCAGGCCACTCGCTTGGAAGACCAGCGGTCTAGCCATTAGGCTATCGGAGTTCTGTCGCGCGGAGTCTTACTGCCTGACTGATACTGCCTGACTGACAGACTGACTCACTGACTGACTGATACTGACTGACTGACTCACTGACTGACCGAGACTGACTGACTAACTGCCTGACTGACTGAGACTGGACTGACTGACTGACTGACTGACTGACTGACTAACTGACTGACTGAGACTGACTGACTGACTGCTTGACTCTCTGACTGGCTATTTCACTGACTGACTGAATGACTAAATGACTGACTGACACTGACTGACTGACTGCTTGACTACCTGACTGACTGCTTGACTGACTAACTGACTGGACAGGACTGACCGACTGACTGACTGACAGACTGACTGAATAAGGATGACTGACAGACTGACTGAATAAGGCTGACTGACTGACTGACTGACAGACTGACTGAATAAGGCTGACCGACTGACTGACTGCCTGACTGACTGACTGACTGAATGACTGACTGACTGACTGACCGAGACTGACTGACTGACTGACTGAGACTGGACTGGACTGACTGACTGACTGACTGACTGAGACTGACTGACTGCTTTAGTGACTAACTGACTGCACAGGACTGACCGACTGACTGACTGACTGACTGCCTGACTGACTGACTGACTGAATGACTGACTGACTGAGACTAAATGACTGACTGCTTGACTGACTGGCTGAAGGACTAACTGACTGACTGAGTGACTGACTGACTGGATTGACTGACTGAGACTGAACGACTGAGTGCTTGACTGATTGACTCTCAGACTGACTGACTGACTTCGCAAAAGGGAAAAATAAAAAAAAAGAATTATAAAATTAGAAAAAAGTATTTGCATTTAAGATTTCCTTTCCGGCCGGGACTCGAACCCAGTACCACGCGCTAGGAACCCAACGGTCTAGCCATTAGGCTATCGGAGCTCTGTCGATGGAAGTCTTAAATATAATAAAAACAAAAAATGCACCTTGGTAATTATTGATTCAAACACTTTGAAATTTACAGGTCGAATAATTAAACTGACTCAGAATTTTTCTCCCTACATAAATAATCAATATTCGCAAAAGAGAAAAATTAAATAAAAATAATAAAAAATTTTTTAAAAACATGCTTTTCTTTTTTTCATTCAAAAAAATGAACTAAAAAGTGGAAAATAATTTTCTTTTATCACAAAAAATTTATCCTATATAACACATAAGTTAACATCAGACCTATTGTATTACGATACATTGAAATTATCATTTAAATTTCTGACTAAAAAGAAAAGCGTGGGCGCCGTATAACCCGTTTTATACTAATGAAAATTAAAAATTTAACATCATACACATGGAAAAGCAATTATTACCAGATGAATTAAATTTAAAGAAATAAATTGGTATGCATTAATTTATTATATTAGACTTAAGAAAATTAGAATAGAATTATAAAAAAAATCACATTAAAAATTAAAACATAAACATTGAATTGAAGATTAAATCATTAAGATGGATCAAGATTCATATAAAACTACAATAAAAATATTAAGAGTGTTATAAATACACACACCAGCATTATAATAAATTACTAAATTAATTTTTATTATATTACGGCTCTGAAGTATCATAAGTGTAAATTTTTTACTAATTTTTAATGTCTGATTTTAAAAAAATGTTTCCACTTGTAAAGAGAACCTTATTGCAAGGTACAGTGGTTATTGACACGTAAGTTTAGTAATATGAACAATAAATAGTAGTCGATTGAAAATTGAATTTTAATGTTCGCATGTACTTATTAATTATCCTTATAAGATAATCAAAAATATTTTCGATAACTTTATGATAAGGCGCCCACGCTTTTCTTTTGAGTCAGAAATTTAAATGATAATTTCAATGTATCGTAATACAATAGGTCTGATGTTAACTTATGTGTTATATAGGATAAATTTTTTGTGATAAAAGAAAATTATTTTCCACTTTTTAGTTCATTTTTTTGAATGAAAAAAAGAAAAGCATGTTTTTAAAATTTTTTTTATTATTTTTATTTTCTACTTTTTAGTTTTAATTACAAAATACCAATATTTCTAGTATATCACATCACTAGACACATGCAAAATGCTACTTTTTCCACACCATTTGAGAGGTAAATAGTCAGAAACGTTTTTTTTTTTTTTTTTTTTAATTGTGGTTTGCCCAGTAGGTCTAGTCCACATTGAAAATTCAAGCATTTTTGACAGTACTATTTCGTATTCTTTCATCATTTTCACTGTACCTCCGCATTCTCTCCATTTCCACAAGAGCATCATTATTGCAAGGCTTCTTGCCAGTTAATTTTGTGCAGTCGAGCTCTTCTATCCGGAGTCCAGCAAGAGATCTTACTCTGCTCAAGTTTACGTACGCTTGTCCTTCAGCAAATAGTTTATTTCCAAGATAGACAACTGCATAGTCCACAGTACTTCCCTGCATTTTATGTACAGTTGAAGCCCACGACAAAATCAACGGCAACATTCGCCTTTCGGCAGTTCCATAACTGTATAAAGCTGGAAATTGAATGGATTTCGGCTCGATTTTGTGTATGCCGTCTTTACCGAAATTGATGAGAACAGATGGTATGTCCTCGGCATACACTTGAGCTCTGCGAAAATATGGCCAAACAATCTCTTTTACAAATCCTATAGCTCCATTAACAAGACCTTTGGTGACGTCAATATTGGCTCTTAACATAACCTTAGCTCCTACGAAAATTTCTAATTCTCGCGGTAAACCTCCGGTCTTGTTAATGTCTTTTGAAATGATGCTATCGATACTTGTATTTTCGTTGAGTTTTTTTGTTGCATCGATTAGTTGATCTTGGGCACGAATTTTGTAGATACTAGTATTTTTGCTCCTGAAATACTGAAGAACTCGATTGTTATGTTCATCTACCTGCTTGTTAGTTGGGTAGATTCTTAAGGCTCTTTCAATGGAAAACTCTCCATCCATATCAGAACTTTCTCTCTCAAGTAAAACAGCCATATGCTGTGCCGAGAGTTCACCAATTCTAAGAGCATTTAAGAGGTCAACGAACAACATGTCTCCTTGCTGTCTCATATTGTCCACCAATTCTACCAAAGAAAAAAGTTTCCATAAGTCAGTAGCAGGAATCATGTGCTCGGGCTGTTGGAATATTTGTCTTCCTCTCACAGGTGGAAGCTGCATTAGATCACCAAATACTAGAATGTTAAGGCCTCCAAAAAAATTGTCAGTGTTCTTTAATTGCCTCAAACGCGAGTCAATCATGCATAGCATCTCGTACGGTACCATGGATATTTCATCAATGAAGAAGAATTCAATGTCTGTCCAAAGTCGACGCATAGTTTGGAGAAATATTCCAGTTAGTAAAGGCATTTCCACAATACGACCATCTTTTTGAACTGGTAATTTCAACGAGTTGTGTAATGTGGATCCTCCAACCAATCGTGCAGCTACACCTGTTAAAGCACATACTTTGACTACTGGCTTGGCGTAACATCGGTTGACTTGATTTTTCAGTAGATTGAAAAGAAATGTTTTTCCAGTGCCAGCTTGGCCAGTGATGAAAAGTCTTTCTCGGTGTTGGCTGCCACCCAATTGGTCTTGAATACTTGATGTAATGTACTTGAATATGTCTTTTTGACGCAAGTTCATTGCTTGGACTGCATTTTGAAATTGAATGTCGTCCATTATTTGTTGTTCCAAAACTTCTTCGTCAACGTCTTCCTGCAATTCAAGCGGTTCTGCATCGAGTATTTCGAATGCGTGAGCTTGGTTAAAGGCATTCTCCAGTTGTCTATCTCGTTCTCGATATTCTTCCATTTGCTCGCTGTTTCTTTTTAAAGCCTCTTCTCGAGCAAGAAAGGCTTCTTTTGAAGAATTAAATCCTTCAAGTAGTTCTTGCTCCGAGCGGTAGGGCATGTATTGCAGAAGAAGACTATAGTAAAAATTCTCCGGATCAGTGGAGGCAACGAAGTATGGAACTCTTACAACAGCAGTTACATTTCTTATTTCTATTTTACAATTGTCCATCAAAGTAATCAATTCTTTTTTTTTTCTCTTATGGGGAACATTATCATTATAAACGTCAATGTCAATACTCTCCTCAACAAATTCTTTGCTTTGTGGTTTCGCGTAATATGGTTTAAATTTCATGGCGAATTCCATCAAGGTCATGTTCGCAAAGTTGAAATTTTGATGCTCCAGAGGTCTTTTTTCGTATCTATCAAAGATGTTTGAGCACAGTCCGGTGTTATCTCCCGCTTCGTTGAATTTTAATACTCTGTATCTTTGCTCGGGTTTTCTGGTGTTGAGGAAAACACATTGTCTTGAACTGTCTCGTAAATTTAAATGGCAGAGTCTAAAAACACACTCGCATGCCGAAACTTGTCGCTCACTCATTAGACGCATACATATTTTGAAAAGTTTGCGAGTAATATTTGTCTCATCTCGGCGGATTTGTTGAATCGCCTGTGTAATGCTGGAATTTAACTGTGTGGGTTCGGACTTGGATATGTACTTAGCGACGTAATATGCTATAGATTCATTGGAGCCACATGGTTGAATATCCATGTTTCCCTTCCATATCAAAAGAAGTGACTTATTATAGTTATTCACATAACTCTCTTTGGGTCGGCGTTTCAAGAGGCAAATTCTTCCACCGTTACGAATGAACTCATCTGATGCTGAAACTCAATTCATCAAAGATAAGGCAAAACAGGGGTTATTTTCAATGGTCCGTCGTTTGAAAGGATTAGTAGCTCGACGTATAGCTTGCTCAATCACAAAGCGAGCTTTATGTTTTTGATCGGATTCATTTGCTTCACGTTGAGAATTACTTTGACAATCTGATTCTTGGCGAGCTTTGCGTTCTTCAGAAATCTCGATTGAGCGAGATTGTGAATTTTTCAACCTGTTTGCTGCTAAGCAAACTTTACGTTCTGCAGGCGGTTTCTTTTAAACGACGTGGTCAAAAACGTTCCCGTTCTGTCACTTGGGTTGAACATCTTCATTATTATTAAGCTTCTTAGCTGTATATTTCACACGAGCCTTTTCCAACCTTCTTTTGCGCTGTGTTGCTGTTTCTCTTTTCGTTGTTAGTCACTTTTTTTGGCGGTTTAGAGTGTCTGTAAGAAGACTTTTTAATTTTAGTTACATATTATGTTTTTTTTTTTTTTGACCCTCGAATATACCTGCCCGTCATCATCGAATTGGATGTCCAGGTCCAAAAATCATGATGGAACCTTGTATTGTCATCTAAGATGAATGTTTTTTTAAAAAAATTATCACCCTAAGATATCTGAAAGTTGGTTTAAAAAAAGTTGCAAGATAGGAAAAAATCTGGTCAAACAAACAAACAGACAAACAATTTTTTTTTCAGCATATACATGCATGTAAACATGTTTCCAGTACTCCAAACTGAAGGAAAAAGCGAAATTAAAAATTTACGTACAACGAGTGAAGTTAAAGAAGAGCATGTAACCCGCGAGTATACCGGTCCGTCATCATCGACCTGGTTATCCGGGTCCAAAACTCATGATGGAACCTTGTATTGTCATCCATGACGAGTGTTTTAAAAAAAAAATAGTACCCTAGGACATCTGGAAGTTGGTTTAATCAAAGTTGCAAGATTTGAAAAAATCCGGTCATACAGACACACAAACAAACAAGCAAACAAACAAACAAACAAACAAACAATTTTTTTTCAGTATATACATGTATGTAAACATGTTTCCAGCACTCCAAACTTTAGGAAAAAGAGAAAATAAAAAGTTACGTACAACGAGTGAAGTTAAAGAAAAGCATGTAAAAAAAAAAGAAGAAGAAATTTCAAATTAGAAACTAAAAGTATACATTGAAGATTTTCGTTCAGGCTGGGACTCGAACCCAGGGCCACTCGCTTGGAAGCCTAACACTCTAGCCATTAGTCTATGGGAGCTCTGTCGGTGGGAGTTTTAAATATAATAAAAACAAAAAATGCACCTTGGTAATTGTTTATTTAAACACTTTGAAATCTTCGTGTCGAAAAATTAAACTGACTCAGAATTTTCTTCCCTACATAAATAATCAATAATTGCAAAGGAAAGAAATTGAAAAAAAAAAGAATTTTCAAATTAGAAAAGAAATATATACATTGAAGATATTCGCTCCGGCTGGGACTCGAACCCAGGCCACTCGCTTGGAAGACCAGCGGTCTAGCCATTAGGCTATCGGAGTTCTGTCGAGCGGAGTCTTACTGCCTGACTGATACTGCCTGACTGACAGACTGACTCACTGACTGACTGATACTGACTGACTGACTCACTGACTGACCGAGACTGACTGACTAACTGCCTGACTGACTGAGACTGGACTGACTGACTGACAGACTGACTGAATAAGGATGACTGACAGACTGACTGAATAAGGCTGACTGACTGACTGACTGACAGATTGACTGAATAAGGCTGACCGACTGACTGACTGCCTGACTGACTGACTGACTGACTGACTGACTGACCGAGACTGACTGACTGACTGACTGAGACTGGACTGGACTGACTGACTGACTGACTGACTGAGACTGACTGACTGCTTTAGTGACTAACTGACTGCACAGGACTGACCGACTGACTGACTGACTGCCTGACTGACTGACTGACTGACTGAATGACTGACTGACTGCGACTAAATGACTGACTGCTTGACTGACTGGCTGAAGGACTAACTGACTGACTGAGTGACTGACTGACTGGACTGACTGACTGAGACTGAATGACTGAGTGCTTGACTGATTGACTGTCAGACTGACTGACTGACTTCGCAAAAGGGAAAAATAAAAAAAAAAGAATTATAAAATTAGAAAAAAATATTTGCATTTAAGATTTCCTTTCCGGCCGGGACTCGAACCCAGTACCACGCGCTAGGAACCCAACGGTCTAGCCATTAGGCTATCGGAGCTCTGTCGATGGAAGTCTTAAATATAATAAAAACAAAAAATGCACCTTGGTAATTATTGATTCAAACACTTTGAAATTTACAGGTCGAATAATTAACCTGACTCAGAATTTTTCTCCCTACATAAATAATCAATATTCGCAAAAGAGAAAAATTAAAAAAAAAAGAAGAAGAAATTTCAAATTAGAAACTAAAAGTATACATTGAAGATTTTCGTTCAGGCTGGGACTCGAACCCAGGGCCACTCGCTTGGAAGCCTAACACTCTAGCCGTTAGTCTATGGGAGCTCTGTCGGTGGGAGTTTTAAATATAATAAAAACAAAAAATGCACCTTGGTAATTGTTTATTTAAACACTTTGAAATCTTCGTGTCGAAAAATTAAACTGACTCAGAATTTTCTTCCCTACATAAATAATCAATAATTGCAAAGGAAAGAAATTGAAAAAAAAAAGAATTTTCAAATTAGAAAAGAAATATATACATTGAAGATATTCGCTCCGGCTGGGACTCGAACCCAGGCCACTCGCTTGGAAGACCAGCGGTCTAGCCATTAGGCTATCGGAGTTCTGTCGAGCGGAGTCTTACTGCCTGACTGATACAGCCTGACTGACAGACTGACTCACAGACTGACTGATACTGACTGACTGACTCACTGACTGACCGAGACTGACTGACTAACTGCCTGACTGACTGAGACTGGACTGACTGACTGACTGACTGACTGACTGACTAACTGACTGACTGAGACTGACTGACTGACTGCTTGACTCTCTGACTGGCTATTTCACTGACTGACTGAATGACTAAATGACTGACTGACACTGACTGACTGACTGCTTGACTACCTGACTGACTGCTTGACTGACTAACTGACTGGACAGGACTGACCGACTGACTGACTGACAGACTGACTGAATAAGGCTGACTGACTGACTGACTGACAGACTGACTGAATAAGGCTGACCGACTGACTGACTGCCTGACTGACTGACTGAATGACTGACTGACTGACTGACCGAGACTGACTGACTGACTGACTGAGACTGGACTGGACTGACTGACTGACTGACTGACTGAGACTGACTGACTGCTTTAGTGACTAACTGACTGCACAGGACTGACCGACTGACTGACTGACTGACTGCCTGACTGACTGACTGACTGAATGACTGACTGACTGAGACTAAATGACTGACTGCTTGACTGACTGGCTGAAGGACTAACTGACTGACTGAGTGACTGACTGACTGGACTGACTGACTGAGACTGAATGACTGAGTGCTTGACTGATTGACTGTCAGACTGACTGACTGACTTCGCAAAAGGGAAAAATAAAAAAAAAGAATTATAAAATTAGAAAAAAATATTTGCATTTAAGATTTCCTTTCCGGCCGGGACTCGAACCCAGTACCACGCGCTAAGAACCCAACGGTCTAGCCATTAGGCTATCGGAGCTCTGTCGATGGAAGTCTTAAATATAATAAAAACAAAAAATGCACCTTGGTAATTATTGATTCAAACACTTTGAAATTTACAGGTCGAATAATTAAACTGACTCAGAATTTTTCTCCCTACATAAATAATCAATATTCGCAAAAGAGAAAAATTAAAAAAAAAGAAGAAGAAATTTCAAATTAGAAACTAAAAGTATACATTGAAGATTTTCGTTCAGGCTGGGACTCGAACCCAGGGCCACTCGCTTGGAAGCCTAACACTCTAGCCATTAGTCTATGGGAGCTCTGTCGGTGGGAGTTTTAAATATAATAAAAACAAAAAATGCACCTTGGTAATTGTTTATTTAAACACTTTGAAATCTTCATGTCGAAAAATTAAACTGACTCAGAATTTTCTTCCCTACATAAATAATCAATAATTGCAAAGGAAAGAAATTGAAAAAAAAAAGAATTTTCAAATTAGAAAAGAAATATATACATTGAAGATATTCGCTCCGGCTGGGACTCGAACCCAGGCCACTCGCTTGGAAGACCAGCGGTCTAGCCATTAGGGTATCGGAGTTCTGTCGAGCGGAGTCTTACTGCCTGACTGATACTGCCTGACTGACAGACTGACTCACTGACTGACTGATACTGCCTGACTGACAGACTGACTCACTGACTGACTGATACTGACTGACTGACTCACTGACTGACCGAGACTGACTGACTAACTGCCTGACTGACTGAGACTGGACTGACTGACTGACTGACTGACTGACTGACTAACTGACTGACTGAGACTGACTGACTGACTGCTTGACTCTCTGACTGGCTATTTCACTGACTGACTGAATGACTAAATGACTGACTGACACTGACTGACTGACTGCTTGACTACCTGACTGACTGCTTGACTGACTAACTGACTGGACAGGACTGATCGACTGACTGACTGACAGACTGACTGAATAAGGATGACTGACAGACTGACTGAATAAGGCTGACTGACTGACTGACTGACAGACTGACTGAATAAGGCTGACCGACTGACTGACTGCCTGACTGACTGACTGACTGAATGACTGACTGACTGACTGACCGAGACTGACTGACTGACTGACTGAGACTGGACTGGACTGACTGACTGACTGACTGACTGAGACTGACTGACTGCTTTAGTGACTAACTGACTGCACAGGACTGACCGACTGACTGACTGACTGACTGCCTGACTGACTGACTGACTGAATGACTGACTGACTGAGACTAAATGACTGACTGCTTGACTGACTGGCTGAAGGACTAACTGACTGACTGAGTGACTGACTGACTGACTGAGACTGAATGACTGAGTGCTTGACTGATTGACTGTCAGACTGACTGACTGACTTCGCAAAAGGGAAAAATAAAAAAAAAGAATTATAAAATTAGAAAAAAATATTTGCATTTAAGATTTCCTTTCCGGCTGGGATTTGAACCGAGGGCGACACTCATGGAAGCCCAACGCTCTCGCCAATATACTATCGGATCTCTGTTGATCGGTGTCTTAATTATAATAAAAACAAAAAATGCACCTTAGTAATTATTGATCTAAAATCTTTGAAATCTAAAGGTCGAATGATTAAACTGACTCAGAATTTTCTTCCGTACATAAATAATCCATATTTGCAAAGGAAAGAAATTGAAAAAAAAAAGAATCTTCAAATTAGAAGAGAAATATATACATGGAAGATTTTCATTCCGGCCGGGACTCGAACCCAGTACCACGCGCTTGGAAACCAACGGTCTAGCCATTAGGCTATCGGAGCTCTGTCGATGGAAGTCTTAAATATAATAAAAACAAAAAATGCACCTTGGTAATTATTGATTCAAACACTTTGAAATTTACAGGTCGAATAATTAAACTGACTCAGAATTTTTCTCCCTACATAAATAATCAATATTCGCAAAAGAGAAAAATTAAAAAAAAAAGAAGAAGAAATTTCAAATTAGAAACTAAAAGTATACATTGAAGATTTTCGTTCAGGCTGGGACTCGAACCCAGGGCCACTCGCTTGGAAGCCTAACACTCTAGCCATTAGTCTATGGGAGCTCTGTCGGTGGGAGTTTTAAATATAATAAAAACAAAAAATGCACCTTGGTAATTGTTTATTTAAACACTTTGAAATCTTCGTGTCGAAAAATTAAACTGACTCAGAATTTTCTTCCCTACATAAATAATCAATAATTGCAAAGGAAAGAAATTGAAAAAAAAAAGAATTTTCAAATTAGAAAAGAAATATATACATTGAAGATATTCGCTCCGGCTGGGACTCGAACCCAGGCCACTCGCTTGGAAGACCAGCGATCTAGCCACTAGGCTATCGGAGTTCTGTCGAGCGGCGTCTTACTGCCTGACTGATACTGCCTGACTGACAGACTGACTCACTGACTGACTGATACTGACTGACTGACTCACTGACTGACCGAGACTGACTGACTAACTGCCTGACTGACTGAGACTGGACTGACTGACTGACTGACTGACTGACTGACTAACTGACTGACTGAGACTGACTGACTGACTGCTTGACTCTCTGACTGGCTATTTCACTGACTGACTGAATGACTAAATGACTGACTGACACTGACTGACTGACTGCTTGACTACCTGACTGACTGCTTGACTGACTAACTGACTGGACAGGACTGACCGACTGACTGACTGACAGACTGACTGAATAAGGCTGACTGACTGACTGACTGACAGACTGACTGAATAAGGCTGACCGACTGACTGACTGCCTGACTGACTGACTGAATGACTGACTGACTGACTGACCGAGACTGACTGACTGACTGACTGAGACTGGACTGGACTGACTGACTGACTGACTGACTGAGACTGACTGACTGCTTTAGTGACTAACTGACTGCACAGGACTGACCGACTGACTGACTGACTGACTGCCTGACTGACTGACTGACTGAATGACTGACTGACTGAGACTAAATGACTGACTGCTTGACTGACTGGCTGAAGGACTAACTGACTGACTGAGTGACTGACTGACTGGACTGACTGACTGAGACTGAATGACTGAGTGCTTGACTGATTGACTGTCAGACTGACTGACTGACTTCGCAAAAGGGAAAAATAAAAAAAAAAGAATTATAAAATTAGAAAAAAATATTTGCATTTAAGATTTCCTTTCCGGCTGGGATTTGAACCCAGGGCGACACTCATGGAAGCCCAACGCTCTCGCCAATATACTATCGGATCTCTGTTGATCGGTGTCTTAATTATAATAAAAACAAAAAATGCACCTTAGTAATTATTGATCTAAAATCTTTGAAATCTAAAGGTCGAATGATTAAACTGACTCAGAATTTTCATCCGTACATAAATAATCCATATTTGCAAAAGAAAGAAATTGAAAAAAAAAAGAATCTTCAAATTTGAAGAGAATTATATACATGGAAGATTTTCGTTCCGGCCGGGACTCGAACCCAGTACCACGCGCTTGGAACCCAACGGTCTAGCCATTAGGCTATCGGAGCTCTGTCGATGGAAGTCTTAAATATAATAAAAACAAAAAATGCACCTTGGTAATTATTGATTCAAACACTTTGAAATTTACAGGTCGAATAATTAAACTGACAGAATTTTTCTCCCTACATAAATAATCAATATTCGCAAAAAAGAAAAATTAAAAAAAAAGAAGAAGAAATTTCAAATTAGAAACTAAAAGTATACATTGAAGATTTTCGTTCAGGCTGGGACTCGAACCCAGGGCCACTCACTTGGAAGCCTAACACTCTAGCCATTAGTCTATGGGAGCTCTGTCGGTGGGAGTTTTAAATATAATAAAAACAAAAGATGCACCTTGGTAATTGTTTATTTAAACACTTTGAAATCTTCGTGTCGAAAAATTAAACTGACTCAGAATTTTCTTCCCTACATAAATAATCAATAATTGCAAAGGAAAGAAATTGAAAAAAAAAAAGAATTTTCAAATTAGAAAAGAAATATATACATTGAAGATATTCGCTCCGGCTGGGACTCGAACCCAGGCCACTCGCTTGGAAGACCAGCGGTCTAGCCATTAGGCTATCGGAGTTCTGTCGAGCGGAGTCTTACTGCCTGACTGATACTGCCTGACTGACAGACTGACTCACTGACTGACTGATACTGACTGACTGACTCACTGACTGACCGAGACTGACTGACTAACTGCCTGACTGACTGAGACTGGACTGACTGACTGACTGACTGACTGACTGACTAACTGACTGACTGAGACTGACTGACTGACTGCTTGACTCTCTGACTGGCTATTTCACTGACTGACTGAATGACTAAATGACTGACTGACACTGACTGACTGACTGCTTGACTACCTGACTGACTGCTTGACTGACTAACTGACTGGACAGGACTGACCGACTGACTGACTGACAGACTGACTGAATAAGGATGACTGACAGACTGACTGAATAAGGCTGACTGACTGACTGACTGACAGACTGACTGAATAAGGCTGACCGACTGACTGACTGCCTGACTGACTGACTGACTGAATGACTGACTGACTGACTGACCGAGACTGACTGACTGAGACTGGACTGGACTGACTGACTGACTGACTGACTGAGACTGACTGACTGCTTTAGTGACTAACTGACTGCACAGGACTGACCGACTGACTGACTGACTGACTGCCTGACTGACTGACTGACTGAATGACTGACTGACTGGGACTAAATGACTGACTGACTGCTTGACTGACTGGCTGAAGGACTAACTGACTGACTGAGTGACTGACTGACTGGACTGACTGACTGAGACTGAATGACTGAGTGCTTGACTGATTGACTGTCAGACTGACTGACTAACTTCGCAAAAGGGAAAAATTAAAAAAAAAAGAATTATAAAATTAGAAAAAAATATTTGCATTTAAGATTTCCTTTCCGGCCGCGACTCGAACCCAGTACCACGCGCTAGGAACCCAACGGTCTAGCCATTAGGCTATCGGAGCTCTGTCGATGGAAGTCTTAAATATAATAAAAACAAAAAATGCACCTTGGTAATTATTGATTCAAACACTTTGAAATTTACAGGTCGAATAATTAAACTGACTCAGAATTTTTCTCCCTACATAAATAATCAATATTCGCAAAAGAGAAAAATTAAAAAAAAAAAGAAGAAGAAATTTCAAATTAGAAACTAAAAGTATACATTGAAGATTTTCGTTCAGGCTGGGACTCGAACCCAGGGCCACTCGCTTGGAAGCCTAACACTCTAGCCATTAGTCTATGGGAGCTCTGGCGGTGGGAGTTTTTAATATAATAAAAACAAAAAATGCACCTTGGTAATTGTTTATTTAAACACTTTGAAATCTTCGTGTCGAAAAATTAAACTGACTCAGAATTTTCTTCCCTACATAAATAATCAATAATTGCAAAGGAAAGAAATTGAAAAAAAAAAGAATTTTCAAATTAGAAAAGAAATATATACATTGAAGATATTCGCTCCGGCTGGGACTCGAACCCAGGCCACTCGCTTGGAAGACCAGCGGTCTAGCCATTAGGCTATCGGAGTTCTGTCGAGCGGAGTCTTACTGCCTGACTGATACTGCCTGACTGACAGACTGACTCACTGACTGACTGATACTGACTGACTGACTCACTGACTGACCGAGACTGACTGACTAACTGCCTGACTGACTGAGACTGGACTGACTGACTGACTGACTGACTGACTGACTAACTGACTGACTGTGACTGACTGCTTGACTCTCTGACTGGCTATTTCACTGACTGACTGAATGACTAAATGACTGACTGACACTGACTGACTGACTGCTTGACTACCTGACTGACTGCTTGACTGACTAACTGACTGGACAGGACTGACCGACTGACTGACTGACAGACTGACTGAATAAGGCTGACTGACTGACTGACTGACAGACTGACTGAATAAGGCTGACCGACTGACTGACTGCCTGACTGCCTGACTGACTGACTGACTGAATGACTGACTGACTGAGACTAAATGACTGACTGCTTGACTGACTGGCTGAAGGACTAACTGACTGACTGAGTGACTGACTGACTGGACTGACTGACTGAGACTGAATGACTGAGTGCTTGACTGATTGACTGTCAGACTGACTGACTGACTTCGCAAAAGGGAAAAATAAAAAAAAAGAATTATAAAATTAGAAAAAAATATTTGCATTTAAGATTTCCTTTCCGGCTGGGATTTGAGCCCAGGGCGACACTCATGGAAGCCCAACGCTCTCGCCAATATACTATCGGATCTCTGTTGATCGGTGTCTTAATTATAATAAAAACAAAAAATGCACCTTAGTAATTTTGATCTAAAATCTTTGAAATCTAAAGGTCGAATGATTAAACTGACTCAGAATTTTCTTCCGTACATAAATAATCCATATTTGCAAAAGAAAGAAATTGAAAAAAAAAAGAATCTTCAAATTAGAAGAGAAATATATACATGGAAGATTTTCGTTCCGGCCGGGACTCGAACCCAGTACCACGCGCTTGGAACCCAACGGTCTAGCCATTAGGCTATCGGAGCTCTGTCGATGGAAGTCTTAAATATAATAAAAACAAAAAATGCACCTTGGTAATTATTGATTCAAACACTTTGAAATTTACAGGTCGAATAATTAAACTGACTCAGAATTTTTCTCCCTACATAAATAATCAATATTCGCAAAAGAGAAAAATTAAAAAAAAAGAAGAAGAAATTTCAAATTAGAAACTAAAAGTATACATTGAAGATTTTCGTTCAGGCTGGGACTCGAACCCAGGGCCACTCGCTTGGAAGCCTAACACTCTAGCCATTAGTCTATGGGAGCTCTGTCGGTGGGAGTTTTAAATATAATAAAAACAAAAAATGCACCTTGGTAATTGTTTATATAAACACTTTGAAATCTTCGTGTCGAAAAATTAAACTGACTCAGAATTTTCTTCCCTACATAAATAATCAATAATTGCAAAGGAAAGAAATTGAAAAAAAAAAAGAATTTTCAAATTAGAAAAGAAATATATACATTGAAGATATTCGCTCCGGCTGGGACTCGAACCCAGGCCACTCGCTTGGAAGACCAACGGTCTAGCCATTAGGCTATCGGAGTTCTGTCGAGCGGAGTCTTACTGCCTGACTGACAGACTGACTCACTGACTGACTGATACTGACTGACTGACTCACTGACTGATCGAGACTGACTGACTAACTGCCTGACTGAGTGAGACTGGACTGACTGACTGACTGACTGACTGACTGACTAACTGACTGACTGAGACTGACTGACTGACTGCTTGACTCTCTGACTGGCTATTTCACTGACTGACTGAATGACTAAATGACTGACTGACACTGACTGACTGACTGCTTGACTAAACGACTGACTGCTTGACTGACTAACTGACTGGACAGGACTGACCGACTGACTGACTGACAGACTGACTGAATAAGGATGACTGACAGACTGACTGAATAAGGCTGACTGACTGACTGACTGACAGACTGACTGAATAAGGCTGACCGACTGACTGACTGCCTGACTGACTGACTGACTGAATGACTGACTGACTGACTGACCGAGACTGACTGACTGACTGACTGAGACTGGACTGGACTGACTGACTGACTGACTGACTGAGACTGACTGACTGCTTTAGTGACTAACTGACTGCACAGGACTGACCGACTGACTGACTGACTAACTGCCTGACTGACTGACTGACTGAATGACTGACTGACTGAGACTAAATGACTGACTGCTTGACTGACTGGCTAAAGGACTAACTGACTGACTGAGTGACTGACTGACTGGACTGACTGACTGAGACTGAATGACTGAGTGCTTGACTGATTGACTGTCAGACTGACTGACTGACTTCGCAAAAGGGAAAAATAAAAAAAAAAAGAATTATAAAATTAGAAAAAAATATTTGCATTTAAGATTTCCTTTCCAGCTGGGATTTGAACCCAGGGCGACACTCATGGAAGCCCAACGCTCTCGCCAATATACTATCGGATCTCTGTTGATCGGTGTCTTAATTATAATTAAAACAAAAAATGCACCTTAGTAATTATTGATCTAAAATCCTTGAAATCTAAAGGTCGAATGATTAAACTGACTCAGAATTTTCTTCCGTACATAAATAATCCATATTTGCAAAAGAAAGAAATTGAAAAAAAAAAGAATCTTCAAATTAGAAGAGAAATATATACATGGAAGATTTTCGTTCCGGCCGGGACTCGAACCCAGTACCACGCGCTTGGAACCCAACGGTCTAGCCATTAGGCTATCGGACTCTGTCGATGGAAGTCTTAAATATAATAAAAACAAAAAATGCACCTTGGTAATTATTGATTCAAACACTTTGAAATTTACAGGTCGAATAATTAAACTGACTCAGAATTTTTCTCCCTACATAAATAATCAATATTCGCAAAAGTAAAAAAATTAAAAAAAAAAGAAGAAGAAATTTCAAATTAGAAACTAAAAGTATACATCGAAGATTTTCGTTCAGGCTGGGACTCGAACCCAGGGCCACTCGCTTGGAAGCCTAACACTCTAGCCATTAGTCTATGGGAGCTCTGTCGGTGGGAGTTTTAAATATAATAAAAACAAAAAATGCACCTTGGTAATTGTTTATTTAAACACTTTGAAATCTTCGTGTCGAAAAATTAAACTGACTCAGAATTTTCTTCCCTACATAAATAATCAATAATTGCAAAGGAAAGAAATTGAAAAAAAAAAAAGAATTTTCAAATTAGAAAAGAGATCTATACATTGAAGATATTCGCTCCGGCTGGGACTCGAACCCAGGCCACTCGCTTGGAAGACCAGCGGTCTAGCCATTAGGCTATCGGAGTTCTGTCGAGCGGAGTCTTACTGCCTGACTGACAGACTGACTCACTGACTGACTGATACTGACTGACTGACTCACTGACTGACCGAGACTGACTGACTAACTGCCTGACTGACTGAGACTGGACTGACTGACTGACTGACTGACTAACTGACTGACTGAGACTGACTGACTGACTGCTTGACTCTCTGACTGGCTATTTCACTGACTGACTGAATGACTAAATGACTGACTGACACTGACTGACTGACTGCTTGACTACCTGACTGACTGCTTGACTGACTAACTGACTGGACAGGACTGACCGACTGACTGACTGACAGACTGACTGAATAAGGATGACTGACAGACTGACTGAATAAGGCTGACTGACTGACTGACTGACAGACTGACTGAATAAGGCTGACCGAAGACTGACTGACTGACTGACTGAATGACTGACTGACTGACTGACTGACTGACTGACCGAGACTGACTGACTGACTGACTGAGACTGGACTGGACTGACTGACTAACTGACTGCACAGGACTGACCGACTGACTGACTGACTGACTGCCTGACTGACTGACTGACTGAATGACTGACTGACTGCCTGACTGACTGACTGACTGAATGACTGACTGACTGAGACTAAATGACTGACTGCTTGACTGACTGGCTGAAGGACTAACTGACTGACTGAGTGACTGACTGACTGGACTGACTGACTGAGACTGAATGACTGAGTGCTTGACTGATTGACTGTCAGACTGACTGACTGACTTCGCAAAAGGGAAAAATAAAAAAAAAGAATTATAAAATTAGAAAAAAATATTTGCATTTAAGATTTCCTTTCCGGCCGGGACTCGAACCCAGTACCACGCGCTATGAACCCAACGGTCTAGCCATTAGGCTATCGGAGCTCTGTCGATGGAAGTCTTAAATATAATAAAAACAAAAAATGCACCTTGGTAATTATTGATTCAAACATTTTGAAATTTACAGGTCGAATAATTAAACTGACTCAGAATTTTTCTCCCTACATAAATAATCAATATTCGCAAAAGAGAAAAATTAAAAAAAAAAGAAGAAGAAATTTCAAATTAGAAACTAAAAGTATACATTGAAGATTTTCGTTCAGGCTGGGACTCGAACCCAGGGCCACTCGCTTGGAAGCCTAACACTCTAGCCATTAGTCTATGGGAGCTCTGTCGGTAGGAGTTTTAAATATAATAAAAACAAAAAATGCACCTTGGTAATTGTTTATTTAAACACTTTGAAATCTTCGTGTCGAAAAATTAAACTGACTCAGAATTTTCTTCCCTACATAAATAATCAATAATTGCAAAGGAAAGAAATTGAAAAAAAAAAAGAATTTTCAAATTAGAAAAGAAATATATACATGGAAGATATTCGCTCCGGCTGGGACTCGAACCCAGGCCACTCGCTTGGAAGACCAGCGGTCTAGCCATTAGGCTATCGGAGTTCTGTCGAGCGGAGTCTTACTGCCTGACTGATACTGCCTGACTGACAGACTGACTCACTGACTGACTGATACTGACTGACTGACTCACTGACTGACCGAGACTGACTGACTAACTGCCTGACTGACTGAGACTGGACTGACTGACTGACTGACTGACTGACTGACTAACTGAGACTGACTGACTGACTGCTTGACTCTCTGACTGGCTATTTCACTGACTGACTGAATGACTAAATGACTGACTGACACTGACTGACTGACTGCTTGACTACCTGACTGACTGCTTGACTGACTAACTGACTGGACAGGACTGACCGACTGACTGACTGACAGACTGACTGAATAAGGATGACTGACAGACTGACTGAATAAGGCTGACTGACTGACTGACTGACAGACTGACTGAATAAGGCTGACCGACTGACTGACTGCCTGACTGACTGACTGACTGAATGACTGACTGACTGACTGACCGAGACTGACTGACTGACTGACTGAGACAGGACTGGACTGACTGACTGACTGACTGACTGAGACTGACTGACTGCTTTAGTGACTAACTGACTGCACAGGACTGACCGACTGACTGACTGACTGCCTGACTGACTGACTGACTGAATGACTGACTGACTGAGACTAAATGACTGACTGCTTGACTGACTGGCTGAAGGACTAACTGACTGACTGAGTGACTGACTGACTGGACTGACTGACTGAGACTGAATGACTGAGTGCTTGACTGATTGACTGTCAGACTGACTGACTGACTTCGCAAAAGGGAAAAATAAAAAAAAAAAAAGAATTATAAAATTAGAAAAAAATATTTGCATCTAAGATTTCCTTTCCGGCTGGGATTTGAACCCAGGGCGACACTCATGGAAGCCCAACGCTCTCGCCAATATACTATCGGATCTCTGTTGATCGGTGTCTTAATTATAATTAAAACAAAAAATGCACCTTAGTAATTATTGATCTAAAATCTTTGAAATCTAAAGGTCGAATGATTAAACTGACTCAGAATTTTCTTCCGTACATAAATAATCCATATTTGCAAAAGAAAGAAATTGAAAAAAAAAAGAATCTTCAAATTAGAAGAGAAATATATACATGGAAGATTTTCGTTCCGGCCGGGACTCGAACCCAGTACCACGCGCTTGGAACCCAACAGTCTAGCCATTAGGCTATCGGAGCTCTGTCGATGGAAGTCTTAAATATAATAAAAACAAAAAATGCACCTTGGTAATTATTGATTCAAACACTTTGAAATTTACAGGTCGAATAATTAAACTGACTCAGAATTTTTCTCCCTACATAAATAATCAATATTCGCAAAAGAGAAAAATTAAAAAAAAAAAGAAGAAGAAATTTCAAATTAGAAACTAAAAGTATACATTGAAGATTTTCGTTCAGGCTGGGACTCGAACCCAGGGCCACTCGCTTGGAAGCCTAACACTCTAGCCATTAGTCTATGGGAGCTCTGTCGATGGGAGTTTTAAATATAATAAAAACAAAAAATGCACCTTGGTAATTGTTTATTTAAACACTTTGAAATCTTCGTGTCGAAAAATTAAACTGACTCAGAATTTTCTTCCCTACATAAATAATCAATAATTGCAAAGGAAAGAAATTGAAAAAAAAAGAATTTTCAAATTAGAAAAGAAATATATACATTGAAGATATTCGCTCCGGCTGGGACTCGAACCCAGGCCACTCGCTTGGAAGACCAGCGGTCTAGCCATTAGGCTATCGGAGTTCTGTCGAGCGGAGTCTTACTGACTGACTGATACTGACTGACTGACTCACTGACTGACCGAGACTGACTGACTAACTGCCTGACTGACTGAGACTGGACTGACTGACTGACTGACTGACTGACTGACTAACTGACTGACTGAAACTGACTGACTGACTGCTTGACTCTCTGACTGGCTATTTCACTGACTGACTGAATGACTAAATGACTGACTGACACTGACTGACTGACTGCTTGACTACCTGACTGACTGCTTGACTGACTAACTGACTGGACAGGACTGACCGACTGACTGACTGACAGACTGACTGAATAAGGATGACTGACAGACTGTCTGAATAAGGCTGACTGACTGACTGACTGACAGACTGACTGAATAAGGCTGACCGACTGACTGACTGCCTGACTGACTGACTGACTGAATGACTGACTGACTGACTGACCGAGACTGACTGACTGACTGACTGAGACTGGACCGGACTGACTGACTGACTGACTGACTGAGACTGACTGACTGCTTTAGTGACTAACTGACTGCACAGGACTGACCGACTGACTGACTGACTGACTGCCTGACTGACTGACTGACTGAATGACTGACTGACTGAGACTAAATGACTGACTGCTTGACTGACTGGCTGAAGGACTAACTGACTGACTGAGTGACTGACTGACTGGACTGACTGACTGAGACTGAATGACTGAGTGCTTGACTGATTGACTGTCAGACTGACTGACTGACTTCGCAAAAGGGAAAAATAAAAAAAAAAGAATTATAAAATTAGAAAAAAATATTTGCATTTAAGATTTCCTTTCCGGCCGGGACTCGAACCCAGTACCACGCGCTAGGAACCCAACGGTCTAGCCATTAGGCTATCGGAGCTCTGTCGATGGAAGTCTTAAATATAATAAAAACAAAAAATGCACCTTGGTAATTATTGATTCAAACACTTTGAAATTTACAGGTCGAATAATTAAACTGACTCAGAATTTTTCTCCCTACATAAATAATCAATATTCGCAAAAGAGAAAAATTAAAAAAAAAAAGAAGAAGAAATTTCAAATTATAAACTAAAAGTATACATTGAAGATTTTCGTTCAGGCTGGGACTCGAACCCAGGGCCACTCGCTTGGAAGCTTAACACTCTAGCCATTAGTCTATGGGAGCTCTGTCGGTGGGAGTTTTAAATATAATAAAAACAAAAAATGCACCTTGGTAATTGTTTATTTAAACACTTTGAAATCTTCGTGTCGAAAAATTAAACTGACTCAGAATTTTCTTCCCTACATAAATAATCAATAATTGCAAAGGAAAGAAATTGAAAAAAAAAAGAATTTTCAAATTAGTAAAGAAATATATACATTGAAGATATTCGCTCCGGCTGGGACTCGAACCCAGGCCACTCGCTTGGAAGACCAGCGGTCTAGCCATTAGGCTATCGGAGTTCTGTCGAGCGGAGTCTTACTGCCTGACTGATACTGCCTGACTGACAGACTGACTCACTGACTGACTGATACTGACTGACTGACTCACTGACTGACCGAGACTGACTGACTAACTGCCTGACTGACTGAGACTGGACTGACTGACTGACTGACTGACTGACTGACTAACTGACTGACTGAGACTGACTGACTGACTGCTTGACTCTCTGACTGGCTATTTCACTGACTGACTGAATGACTAAATGACTGACTGACACTGACTGACTGACTGCTTGACTACCTGACTGACTGCTTGACTGACTAACTGACTGGACAGGACTGACCGACTGACTGACTGACAGACTGACTGAATAAGGATGACTGACAGACTGACTGAATAAGGCTGACTGACTGACTGACTGACAGACTGACTGAATAAGGCTGACCGACTGACTGACTGACTGACTGACTGACTGACTGACTGACTGACTGACTGACTGACCGAGACTGACTGACTGACTGACTGAGACTGGACTGGACTGGACTGACTGACTGACTGACTGACTGAGACTGACTGACTGCTTTAGTGACTAACTGACTGCACAGGACTGACCGACTGACTGACTGACTGACTGCCTGACTGACTGACTGACTGAATGACTGACTGACTGAGACTAAATGACTGACTGCTTGACTGACTGGCTGAAGGACTAACTGACTGACTGAGTGACTGACTGACTGGACTGACTGACTGAGACTGAATGACTGAGTGCTTGACTGATTGACTGTCAGACTGACTGACTGACTTCGCAAAAGGGAAAAATAAAAAAAAAAGAATTATAAAATTAGAAAAAAATATTTGCATTTAAGATTTCCTTCCCGGCCGTGACTCGAACCCAGTACCACGTGCTAGGAACCCAACGGTCTAGCCATTAGGCTATCGGAGCTCTGTCGATGGAAGTCTTAAATATAATAAAAACAAAAAATGCACCTTGGTAATTATTGATTCAAACATTTTGAAATTTACAGGTCGAATAATTAAACTGACTCAGAATTTTTCTCCCTACATAAATAATCAATATTCGCAAAAGAGAAAAATTAAAAAAAAAAGAAGAAGAAATTTCAAATTAGAAACTAAAAGTATACATTGAAGATTTTCGTTCAGGCTGGGACTCGAACCCAGGGCCACTCGCTTGGAAGCCTAACACTCTAGCCATTAGTCTATGGGAGCTCTGTCGGTAGGAGTTTTAAATATAATAAAAACAAAAAATGCACCTTGGTAATTGTTTATTTAAACACTTTGAAATCTTCGTGTCGAAAAATTAAACTGACTCAGAATTTTCTTCCCTACATAAATAATCAATAATTGCAAAGGAAAGAAATTGAAAAAAAAAAGAATTTTCAAATTAGAAAAGAAATATATACATTGAAGATATTCGCTCCGGCTGGGACTCGAACCCAGGCCACTCGCTTGGAAGACCAGCGGTCTAGCCATTAGGCTATCGGAGTTCTGTCGAGCGGAGTCTTACTGCCTGACTGATACTGCCTGACTGACAGACTGACTCACTGACTGACTGATACCGACTGACTGACTCACTGACTGACCGAGACTGACTGACTAACTGCCTGACTGACTGAGACTGGACTGACTGACTGACAGACTGACTGAATAAGGATGACTGACAGACTGACTGAATAAGGCTGACTGACTGACTGACTGACAGATTGACTGAATAAGGCTGACCGACTGACTGACTGCCTGACTGACTGACTGACTGACTGACTGACTGACCGAGACTGACTGACTGACTGACTGAGACTGGACTGGACTGACTGACTGACTGACTGACTGAGACTGACTGACTGCTTTAGTGACTAACTGACTGCACAGGACTGACCGACTGACTGACTGACTGACTGCCTGACTGACTGACTGACTGACTGAATGACTGACTGACTGCGACTAAATGACTGACTGCTTGACTGACTGGCTGAAGGACTAACTGACTGACTGAGTGACTGACTGACTGGACTGACTGACTGAGACTGAATGACTGAGTGCTTGACTGATTGACTGTCAGACTGACTGACTGACTTCGCAAAAGGGAAAAATAAAAAAAAAAGAATTATAAAATTAGAAAAAAATATTTGCATTTAAGATTTCCTTTCCGGCCGGGACTCGAACCCAGTACCACGCGCTAGGAACCCAACGGTCTAGCCATTAGGCTATCGGAGCTCTGTCGATGGAAGTCTTAAATATAATAAAAACAAAAAATGCACCTTGGTAATTATTGATTCAAACACTTTGAAATTTACAGGTCGAATAATTAACCTGACTCAGAATTTTTCTCCCTACATAAATAATCAATATTCGCAAAAGAGAAAAATTAAAAAAAAAAGAAGAAGAAATTTCAAATTAGAAACTAAAAGTATACATTGAAGATTTTCGTTCAGGCTGGGACTCGAACCCAGGGCCACTCGCTTGGAAGCCTAACACTCTAGCCGTTAGTCTATGGGAGCTCTGTCGGTGGGAGTTTTAAATATAATAAAAACAAAAAATGCACCTTGGTAATTGTTTATTTAAACACTTTGAAATCTTTGTGTCGAAAAATTAAACTGACTCAGAATTTTCTTCCCTACATAAATAATCAATAATTGCAAAGGAAAGAAATTGAAAAAAAAAAAGAATTTTCAAATTAGAAAAGAAATATATACATTGAAGATATTCGCTCCGGCTGGGACTCGAACCCAGGCCACTCGCTTGGAAGACCAGCGGTCTAGCCATTAGGCTATCGGAGTTCTGTCGAGCGGAGTCTTACTGCCTGACTGATACAGCCTGACTGACAGACTGACTCACAGACTGACTGATACTGACTGACTGACTCACTGACTGACCGAGACTGACTGACTAACTGCCTGACTGACTGAGACTGGACTGACTGACTGACTGACTGACTGACTGACTAACTGACTGACTGAGACTGACTGACTGACTGCTTGACTCTCTGACTGGCTATTTCACTGACTGACTGAATGACTAAATGACTGACTGACACTGACTGACTGACTGCTTGACTACCTGACTGACTGCTTGACTGACTAACTGACTGGACAGGACTGACCGACTGACTGACTGACAGACTGACTGAATAAGGCTGACTGACTGACTGACTGACAGACTGACTGAATAAGGCTGACCGACTGACTGACTGCCTGACTGACTGACTGAATGACTGACTGACTGACTGACCGAGACTGACTGACTGACTGACTGAGACTGGACTGGACTGACTGACTGACTGACTGACTGAGACTGACTGACTGCTTTAGTGACTAACTGACTGCACAGGACTGACCGACTGACTGACTGACTGACTGCCTGACTGACTGACTGACTGAATGACTGACTGACTGAGACTAAATGACTGACTGCTTGACTGACTGGCTGAAGGACTAACTGACTGACTGAGTGACTGACTGACTGGACTGACTGACTGAGACTGAATGACTGAGTGCTTGACTGATTGACTGTCAGACTGACTGACTGACTTCGCAAAAGGGAAAAATAAAAAAAAAGAATTATAAAATTAGAAAAAAATATTTGCATTTAAGATTTCCTTTCCGGCCGGGACTCGAACCCAGTACCACGCGCTAAGAACCCAACGGTCTAGCCATTAGGCTATCGGAGCTCTGTCGATGGAAGTCTTAAATATAATAAAAACAAAAAATGCACCTTGGTAATTATTGATTCAAACACTTTGAAATTTACAGGTCGAATAATTAAACTGACTCAGAATTTTTCTCCCTACATAAATAATCAATATTCGCAAAAGAGAAAAATTAAAAAAAAAGAAGAAGAAATTTCAAATTAGAAACTAAAAGTATACATTGAAGATTTTCGTTCAGGCTGGGACTCGAACCCAGGGCCACTCGCTTGGAAGCCTAACACTCTAGCCATTAGTCTATGGGAGCTCTGTCGGTGGGAGTTTTAAATATAATAAAAACAAAAAATGCACCTTGGTAATTGTTTATTTAAACACTTTGAAATCTTCATGTCGAAAAATTAAACTGACTCAGAATTTTCTTCCCTACATAAATAATCAATAATTGCAAAGGAAAGAAATTGAAAAAAAAAAGAATTTTCAAATTAGAAAAGAAATATATACATTGAAGATATTCGCTCCGGCTGGGACTCGAACCCAGGCCACTCGCTTGGAAGACCAGCGGTCTAGCCATTAGGGTATCGGAGTTCTGTCGAGCGGAGTCTTACTGCCTGACTGATACTGCCTGACTGACAGACTGACTCACTGACTGACTGATACTGCCTGACTGACAGACTGACTCACTGACTGACTGATACTGACTGACTGACTCACTGACTGACCGAGACTGACTGACTAACTGCCTGACTGACTGAGACTGGACTGACTGACTGACTGACTGACTGACTGACTAACTGACTGACTGAGACTGACTGACTGACTGCTTGACTCTCTGACTGGCTATTTCACTGACTGACTGAATGACTAAATGACTGACTGACACTGACTGACTGACTGCTTGACTACCTGACTGACTGCTTGACTGACTAACTGACTGGACAGGACTGATCGACTGACTGACTGACAGACTGACTGAATAAGGATGACTGACAGACTGACTGAATAAGGCTGACTGACTGACTGACTGACAGACTGACTGAATAAGGCTGACCGACTGACTGACTGCCTGACTGACTGACTGACTGAATGACTGACTGACTGACTGACCGAGACTGACTGACTGACTGACTGAGACTGGACTGGACTGACTGACTGACTGACTGACTGAGACTGACTGACTGCTTTAGTGACTAACTGACTGCACAGGACTGACCGACTGACTGACTGACTGACTGCCTGACTGACTGACTGACTGAATGACTGACTGACTGAGACTAAATGACTGACTGCTTGACTGACTGGCTGAAGGACTAACTGACTGACTGAGTGACTGACTGACTGACTGAGACTGAATGACTGAGTGCTTGACTGATTGACTGTCAGACTGACTGACTGACTTCGCAAAAGGGAAAAATAAAAAAAAAGAATTATAAAATTAGAAAAAAATATTTGCATTTAAGATTTCCTTTCCGGCTGGGATTTGAACCGAGGGCGACACTCATGGAAGCCCAACGCTCTCGCCAATATACTATCGGATCTCTGTTGATCGGTGTCTTAATTATAATAAAAACAAAAAATGCACCTTAGTAATTATTGATCTAAAATCTTTGAAATCTAAAGGTCGAATGATTAAACTGACTCAGAATTTTCTTCCGTACATAAATAATCCATATTTGCAAAGGAAAGAAATTGAAAAAAAAAAGAATCTTCAAATTAGAAGAGAAATATATACATGGAAGATTTTCATTCCGGCCGGGACTCGAACCCAGTACCACGCGCTTGGAACCCAACGGTCTAGCCATTAGGCTATCGGAGCTCTGTCGATGGAAGTCTTAAATATAATAAAAACAAAAAATGCACCTTGGTAATTATTGATTCAAACACTTTGAAATTTACAGGTCGAATAATTAAACTGACTCAGAATTTTTCTCCCTACATAAATAATCAATATTCGCAAAAGAGAAAAATTAAAAAAAAAAGAAGAAGAAATTTCAAATTAGAAACTAAAAGTATACATTGAAGATTTTCGTTCAGGCTGGGACTCGAACCCAGGGCCACTCGCTTGGAAGCCTAACACTCTAGCCATTAGTCTATGGGAGCTCTGTCGGTGGGAGTTTTAAATATAATAAAAACAAAAAATGCACCTTGGTAATTGTTTATTTAAACACTTTGAAATCTTCGTGTCGAAAAATTAAACTGACTCAGAATTTTCTTCCCTACATAAATAATCAATAATTGCAAAGGAAAGAAATTGAAAAAAAAAAGAATTTTCAAATTAGAAAAGAAATATATACATTGAAGATATTCGCTCCGGCTGGGACTCGAACCCAGGCCACTCGCTTGGAAGACCAGCGATCTAGCCACTAGGCTATCGGAGTTCTGTCGAGCGGAGTCTTACTGCCTGACTGATACTGCCTGACTGACAGACTGACTCACTGACTGACTGATACTGACTGACTGACTCACTGACTGACCGAGACTGACTGACTAACTGCCTGACTGACTGAGACTGGACTGACTGACTGACTGACTAACTGACTGACTGAGACTGACTGACTGACTGCTTGACTCTCTGACTGGCTATTTCACTGACTGACTGAATGACTAAATGACTGACTGACACTGACTGACTGACTGCTTGACTACCTGACTGACTGCTTGACTGACTAACTGACTGGACAGGACTGACCGACTGACTGACTGACAGACTGACTGAATAAGGATGACTGACAGACTGACTGAATAAGGCTGACTGACTGACTGACTGACAGACTGACTGAATAAGGCTGACCGACTGACTGACTGACTGACTGACCGAGACTGACTGACTGACTGACTGACCGAGACTGACTGACTGACCGAGACCGACTGACTGACTGACTGAGACTGAACTGGACTGACTGACTGACTGACTGACTGAGACTGACTGACTGCTTTAGTGACTAACTGACTGCACAGGACTGACCGACTGACTGACTGACTGACTGCCTGACTGACTGACTGACTGAATGACTGACTGACTGAGACTAAATGACTGACTGCTTGACTGACTGGCTGAAGGACTAACTGACTGACTGAGTGACTGACTGACTGGACTGACTGACTGAGACTGAATGACTGAGTGCTTGACTGATTGTCTGTCAGACTGACTGACTGACTTCGCAAAAGGGAAAAATAAAAAAAAAAGAATTATAAAATTAGAAAAAAATATTTGCATTTAAGATTTCCTTTCCGGCTGGGATTTGAACCCAGGGCGACACTCATGGAAGCCCAACGCTCTCGCCAATATACTATCGGATCTCTGTTGATCGGTGTCTTAATTATAATAAAAACAAAAAATGCACCTTAGTAATTATTGATCTAAAATCTTTGAAATCTAAAGGTCGAATGATTAAACTGACTCAGAATTTTCATCCGTACATAAATAATCCATATTTGCAAAAGAAAGAAATTGAAAAAAAAAAAGAATCTTCAAATTTGAAGAGAATTATATACATGGAAGATTTTCGTTCCGGCCGGGACTCGAACCCAGTACCACGCGCTTGGAACCCAACGGTCTAGCCATTAGGCTATCGGAGCTCTGTCGATGGAAGTCTTAAATATAATAAAAACAAAAAATGCACCTTGGTAATTATTGATTCAAACACTTTGAAATTTACAGGTCGAATAATTAAACTGACTCAGAATTTTTCTCCCTACATAAATAATCAATATTCGCAAAAGTAAAAAAATTAAAAAAAAAAGAAGAAGAAATTTCAAATTAGAAACTAAAAGTATACATCGAAGATTTTCGTTCAGGCTGGGACTCGAACCCAGGGCCACTCGCTTGGAAGCCTAACACTCTAGCCATTAGTCTATGGGAGCTCTGTCGGTGGGAGTTTTAAATATAATAAAAACAAAAAATGCACCTTGGTAATTGTTTATTTAAACACTTTGAAATCTTCGTGTCGAAAAATTAAACTGACTCAGAATTTTCTTCCCTACATAAATAATCAATAATTGCAAAGGAAAGAAATTGAAAAAAAAAAAGAATTTTCAAATTAGAAAAGAGATCTATACATTGAAGATATTCGCTCCGGCTGGGACTCGAACCCATGCCACTCGCTTGGAAGACCAGCGGTCTAGCCATTAGGCTATCGGAGTTCTGTCGAGCGGAGTCTTACTGCCTGACTGACAGACTGACTCACTGACTGACTGATACTGACTGACTGACTCACTGACTGACCGAGACTGACTGACTAACTGCCTGACTGACTGAGACTGGACTGACTGACTGACTGACTGACTAACTGACTGACTGAGACTGACTGACTGACTGCTTGACTCTCTGACTGGCTATTTCACTGACTGACTGAATGACTAAATGACTGACTGACACTGACTGACTGACTGCTTGACTACCTGACTGACTGCTTGACTGACTAACTGACTGGACAGGACTGACCGACTGACTGACTGACAGACTGACTGAATAAGGCTGACTGACTGACTGACTGACAGACTGACTGAATAAGGCTGACCGAAGACTGACTGACTGACTGACTGAATGACTGACTGACTGACTGACTGACTGACTGACCGAGACTGACTGACTGACTGACTGAGACTGGACTGGACTGACTGACTGACTGACTGAGACTGACTGCTTTAGTGACTAACTGACTGCACAGGACTGACTGACTGAATGACTGACTGACTGCCTGACTGACTGACTGACTGAATGACTGACTGACTGAGACTAAATGACTGACTGCTTGACTGACTGGCTGAAGGACTAACTGACTGACTGAGTGACTGACTGACTGGACTGACTGACTGAGACTGAATGACTGAGTGCTTGACTGATTGACTGTCAGACTGACTGACTGACTTCGCAAAAGGGAAAAATAAAAAAAAAGAATTATAAAATTAGAAAAAAATATTTGCATTTAAGATTTCCTTTCCGGCCGGGACTCGAACCCAGTACCACGCGCTATGAACCCAACGGTCTAGCCATTAGGCTATCGGAGCTCTGTCGATGGAAGTCTTAAATATAATAAAAACAAAAAATGCACCTTGGTAATTATTGATTCAAACATTTTGAAATTTACAGGTCGAATAATTAAACTGACTCAGAATTTTTCTCCCTACATAAATAATCAATATTCGCAAAAGAGAAAAATTAAAAAAAAAAGAAGAAGAAATTTCAAATTAGAAACTAAAAGTATACATTGAAGATTTTCGTTCAGGCTGGGACTCGAACCCAGGGCCACTCGCTTGGAAGCCTAACACTCTAGCCATTAGTCTATGGGAGCTCTGTCGGTAGGAGTTTTAAATATAATAAAAACAAAAAATGCACCTTGGTAATTGTTTATTTAAACACTTTGAAATCTTCGTGTCGAAAAATTAAACTGACTCAGAATTTTCTTCCCTACATAAATAATCAATAATTGCAAAGGAAAGAAATTGAAAAAAAAAAAGAATTTTCAAATTAGAAAAGAAATATATACATGGAAGATATTCGCTCCGGCTGGGACTCGAACCCAGGCCACTCGCTTGGAAGACCAGCGGTCTAGCCATTAGGCTATCGGAGTTCTGTCGAGCGGAGTCTTACTGCCTGACTGATACTGCCTGACTGACAGACTGACTCACTGACTGACTGATACTGACTGACTGACTCACTGACTGACCGAGACTGACTGACTAACTGCCTGACTGACTGAGACTGGACTGACTGACTGACTGACTGACTGACTGACTAACTGACTGACTGAGACTGACTGACTGACTGCTTGACTCTCTGACTGGCTATTTCACTGACTGACTGAATGACTAAATGACTGACTGACACTGACTGACTGACTGCTTGACTACCTGACTGACTGCTTGACTGACTAACTGACTGGACAGGACTGACCGACTGACTGACTGACAGACTGACTGAATAAGGATGACTGACAGACTGACTGAATAAGGCTGACTGACTGACTGACTGACAGACTGACTGAATAAGGCTGACCGACTGACTGACTGCCTGACTGACTGACTGACTGAATGACTGACTGACTGACTGACCGAGACTGACTGACTGACTGACTGAGACAGGACTGGACTGACTGACTGACTGACTGACTGAGACTGACTGACTGCTTTAGTGACTAACTGACTGCACAGGACTGACCGACTGACTGACTGACTGCCTGACTGACTGACTGACTGAATGACTGACTGACTGAGACTAAATGACTGACTGCTTGACTGACTGGCTGAAGGACTAACTGACTGACTGAGTGACTGACTGACTGGACTGACTGACTGAGACTGAATGACTGAGTGCTTGACTGATTGACTGTCAGACTGACTGACTGACTTCGCAAAAGGGAAAAATAAAAAAAAAAAAAGAATTATAAAATTAGAAAAAAATATTTGCATCTAAGATTTCCTTTCCGGCTGGGATTTGAACCCAGGGCGACACTCATGGAAGCCCAACGCTCTCGCCAATATACTATCGGATCTCTGTTGATCGGTGTCTTAATTATAATTAAAACAAAAAATGCACCTTAGTAATTATTGATCTAAAATCTTTGAAATCTAAAGGTCGAATGATTAAACTGACTCAGAATTTTCTTCCGTACATAAATAATCCATATTTGCAAAAGAAAGAAATTGAAAAAAAAAAGAATCTTCAAATTAGAAGAGAAATATATACATGGAAGATTTTCGTTCCGGCCGGGACTCGAACCCAGTACCACGCGCTTGGAACCCAACGGTCTAGCCATTAGGCTATCGGAGCTCTGTCGATGGAAGTCTTAAATATAATAAAAACAAAAAATGCACCTTGGTAATTATTGATTCAAACACTTTGAAATTTACAGGTCGAATAATTAAACTGACTCAGAATTTTTCTCCCTACATAAATAATCAATATTCGCAAAAGAGAAAAATTAAAAAAAAAAAGAAGAAGAAATTTCAAATTAGAAACTAAAAGTATACATTGAAGATTTTCGTTCAGGCTGGGACTCGAACCCAGGGCCACTCGCTTGGAAGCCTAACACTCTAGCCATTAGTCTATGGGAGCTCTGTCGATGGGAGTTTTAAATATAATAAAAACAAAAAATGCACCTTGGTAATTGTTTATTTAAACACTTTGAAATCTTCGTGTCGAAAAATTAAACTGACTCAGAATTTTCTTCCCTACATAAATAATCAATAATTGCAAAGGAAAGAAATTGAAAAAAAAAGAATTTTCAAATTAGAAAAGAAATATATACATTGAAGATATTCGCTCCGGCTGGGACTCGAACCCAGGCCACTCGCTTGGAAGACCAGCGGTCTAGCCATTAGGCTATCGGAGTTCTGTCGAGCGGAGTCTTACTGACTGACTGATACTGACTGACTGACTCACTGACTGACCGAGACTGACTGACTAACTGCCTGACTGACTGAGACTGGACTGACTGACTGACTGACTGACTGACTGACTAACTGACTGACTGAAACTGACTGACTGACTGCTTGACTCTCTGACTGGCTATTTCACTGACTGACTGAATGACTAAATGACTGACTGACACTGACTGACTGACTGCTTGACTACCTGACTGACTGCTTGACTGACTAACTGACTGGACAGGACTGACCGACTGACTGACTGACAGACTGACTGAATAAGGATGACTGACAGACTGTCTGAATAAGGCTGACTGACTGACTGACTGACAGACTGACTGAATAAGGCTGACCGACTGACTGACTGCCTGACTGACTGACTGACTGAATGACTGACTGACTGACTGACCGAGACTGACTGACTGACTGACTGAGACTGGACCGGACTGACTGACTGACTGACTGACTGAGACTGACTGACTGCTTTAGTGACTAACTGACTGCACAGGACTGACCGACTGACTGACTGACTGACTGCCTGACTGACTGACTGACTGAATGACTGACTGACTGAGACTAAATGACTGACTGCTTGACTGACTGGCTGAAGGACTAACTGACTGACTGAGTGACTGACTGACTGGACTGACTGACTGAGACTGAATGACTGAGTGCTTGACTGATTGACTGTCAGACTGACTGACTGACTTCGCAAAAGGGAAAAATAAAAAAAAAAGAATTATAAAAAAATATTTGCATTTAAGATTTCCTTTCCGGCCGGGACTCGAACCCAGTACCACGCGCTAGGAACCCAACGGTCTAGCCATTAGGCTATCGGAGCTCTGTCGATGGAAGTCTTAAATATAATAAAAACAAAAAATGCACCTTGGTAATTATTGATTCAAACATTTTGAAATTCACAGGTCGAATAATTAAACTGACTCAGAATTTTTCTCCCTACATAAGTAATCAATATTCGCAAAAGAGAAAAATTAAAAAAAAAAGAAGAAGAAATTTCAAATTAGAAACTAAAAGTATACATTGAAGATTTTCGTTCAGGCTGGGACTCGAACCCAGGGCCACTCGCTTGGAAGCCTAACACTCTAGCCATTAGTCTATGGGAGCTCTGTCGGTAGGAGTTTTAAATATAATAAAAACAAAAAATGCACCTTGGTAATTGTTTATTTAAACACTTTGAAATCTTCGTGTCGAAAAATTAAACTGACTCAGAATTTTCTTCCCTACATAAATAATCAATAATTGCAAAGGAAAGAAATTAAAAAAAAAAAGAATTTTCAAATTAGAAAAGAAATATATACATTGAAGATATTCGCTCCGGCTGGGACTCGAACCCAGGCCACTCGCTTGGAAGACCAGCGGTCTAGCCATTAGGCTATCGGAGTTCTGTCGAGCGGAGTCTTACTGCCTGACTGATACTGCCTGACTGACAGACTGACTCACTGACTGACTGATACCGACTGACTGACTCACTGACTGACCGAGACTGACTGACTAACTGCCTGACTGACTGAGACTGGACTGACTGACTGACTGACTGACTGACTGACTAACTGACTGACTGAGACTGACTGACTGACTGCTTGACTCTCTGACTGGCTATTTCACTGACTGACTGAATGACTAAATGACTGACTGACACTGACTGACTGACTGCTTGACTACCTGACTGACTGCTTGACTGACTAACTGACTGGACAGGACTGACCGACTGACTGACTGACAGACTGACTGAATAAGGATGACTGACAGACTGACTGAATAAGGCTGACTGACTGACTGACTGACAGACTGACTGAATAAGGCTGACCGACTGACTGACTGCCTGACTGACTGACTGACTGAATGACTGACTGACTGACTGACCGAGACTGACTGACTGACTGACTGAGACTGGACTGGACTGACTGACTGACTGACTGACTGAGACTGACTGACTGCTTTAGTGACTAACTGACTGCACAGGACTGACCGACTGCCTGACTGACTGCCTGACTGAATGACTGACTGACTGAGACTAAATGACTGACTGCTTGACTGACTGGCTGAAGGACTAACTGACTGACTGAGTGACTGACTGACTGGACTGACTGACTGAGACTGAATGACTGAGTGCTTGACTGATTGACTGTCAGACTGACTGACTGACTTCGCAAAAGGGAAAAATAAAAAAAAAGAATTATAAAATTAGAAAAAAATAATTGCATTTAAGATTTCCTTTCCGGCCGGGACTCGAACCCAGTACCACGCGCTATGAACCCAACGGTCTAGCCATTAGGCTATCGGAGCTCTGTCGATGGAAGTCTTAAATATAATAAAAACAAAAAATGCACCTTGGTAATTATTGATTCAAACATTTTGAAATTTACAGGTCGAATAATTAAACTGACTCAGAATTTTTCTCCCTACATAAATAATCAATATTCGCAAAAGAGAAAAATTAAAAAAAAAAGAAGAAGAAATTTCAAATTAGAAACTAAAAGTATACATTGAAGATTTTCGTTCAGGCTGGGACTCGAACCCAGGGCCACTCGCTTGGAAGCCTAACACTCTAGCCATTAGTCTATGGGAGCTCTGTCGGTAGGAGTTTTAAATATAATAAAAACAAAAAATGCACCTTGGTAATTGTTTATTTAAACACTTTGAAATCTTCGTGTCGAAAAATTAAACTGACTCAGAATTTTCTTCCCTACATAAATAATCAATAATTGCAAAGGAAAGAAATTGAAAAAAAAAAGAATTTTCAAATTAGAAAAGAAATATATACATTGAAGATATTCGCTCCGGCTGGGACTCGAACCCAGGCCACTCGCTTGGAAGACCAACGGTCTAGCCATTAGGCTATCGGAGTTCTGTCGAGCGGAGTCTTACTGCCTGACTGACAGACTGACTCACTGACTGACTGATACTGACTGACTGACTCACTGACTGATCGAGACTGACTGACTAACTGCCTGACTGAGTGAGACTGGACTGACTGACTGACTGACTGACTGACTGACTAACTGACTGACTGAGACTGACTGACTGACTGCTTGACTCTCTGACTGGCTATTTCACTGACTGACTGAATGACTAAATGACTGACTGACACTGACTGACTGACTGCTTGACTAAACGACTGACTGCTTGACTGACTAACTGACTGGACAGGACTGACCGACTGACTGACTGACAGACTGACTGAATAAGGATGACTGACAGACTGACTGAATAAGGCTGACTGACTGACTGACTGACAGACTGACTGAATAAGGCTGACCGACTGACTGACTGCCTGACTGACTGACTGACTGAATGACTGACTGACTGACTGACCGAGACTGACTGACTGACTGACTGAGACTGGACTGGACTGACTGACTGACTGACTGACTGAGACTGACTGACTGCTTTAGTGACTAACTGACTGCACAGGACTGACCGACTGACTGACTGACTAACTGCCTGACTGACTGACTGACTGAATGACTGACTGACTGAGACTAAATGACTGACTGCTTGACTGACTGGCTAAAGGACTAACTGACTGACTGAGTGACTGACTGACTGGACTGACTGACTGAGACTGAATGACTGAGTGCTTGACTGATTGACTGTCAGACTGACTGACTGACTTCGCAAAAGGGAAAAATAAAAAAAAAAAAGAATTATAAAATTAGAAAAAAATATTTGCATTTAAGATTTCCTTTCCGGCTGGGATTTGAACCCAGGGCGACACTCATGGAAGCCCAACGCTCTCGCCACTATCGGATCTCTGCGGTGTCTTAATTATAATTAAAACAAAAAATGCACCTTAGTAATTATTGATCCCTTGAAATCTAAAGGTCGAATGATTAAACTGACTCAGAATTTTCTTCCGTACATAAATAATCCATATTTGCAAAAGAAAGAAATTGAAAAAAAAAAGAATCTATCGGAAGATTTTCTCTGTACCACGCGCTTGGAACCCAACGGTGCCATTAGGCTATCGGAGTCTTAAAGTATAATAAAAACAAAAAATGCACCTTGGTAATTATTGATTCAAACATTTTGAAATTTACAGGTCGAATAATTAAACTGACTCAGAATTTTTCTCCCTACATAAATAATCAATATTCGCAAAAGAAAAAAATTAAAAAAAAAAGAAGAAGAAATTTCAAATTAGAAACTAAAAGTATACATTGAAGATTTTCGTTCAGGCTGGGACTCGAACCCAGGGCCACTCGCTTGGAAGCCTAACACTCTAGCCATTAGTCTATGGGAGCTCTGTCGGTGGGAGTTTTAAATATAATAAAAACAAAAAATGCACCTTGGTAATTGTTTATTTAAACACTTTGAAATCTTCGTGTCGAAAAATTAAACTGACTCAGAATTTTCTTCCCTACATAAATAATCAATAATTGCAAAGGAAAGAAATTGAAAAAAAAAAAAGAATTTTCAAATTAGAAAAGAAATATATACATTGAAGATATTCGCTCCGGCTGGGACTCGAACCCAGGCCACTCGCTTGGAAGACCAGCGGTCTAGCCATTAGGCTATCGGAGTTCTGTCGAGCGGAGTCTTACTGCCTGACTGATACTGCCTGACTGACAGACTGACTCACTGACTGACTGATACTGACTGACTGACTCACTGACTGACCGAGACTGACTGACTAACTGCCTGACTGACTGAGACTGGACTGACTGACTGACTGACTGACTGACTGACTAACTGACTGACTGAGACTGACTGACTGACTGCTTGACTCTCTGACTGGCTATTTCACTGACTGACTGAATGACTAAATGACTGACTGACACTGACTGACTGACTGCTTGACTACCTGACTGACTGCTTGACTGACTAACTGACTGGACAGGACTGACCGACTGACTGACTGACAGACTGACTGAATAAGGATGACTGACAGACTGACTGAATAAGGCTGACTGACTGACTGACTGACAGACTGACTGAATAAGGCTGACCGACTGACTGACTGCCTGACTGACTGACTGACTGAATGACTGACTGACTGACTGACCGAGACTGACTGACTGACTGACTGAGACTGGACTGGACTGACTGACTGACTGACTGACTGAGACTGACTGACTGCTTTAGTGACTAACTGACTGCACAGGACTGACCGACTGACTGACTGACTGCCTGACTGACTGACTGACTGAATGACTGACTGACTGAGACTAAATGACTGACTGCTTGACTGACTGGCTGAAGGACTAACTGACTGACTGAGTGACTGACTGACTGGACTGACTGACTGAGACTGAATGACTGAGTGCTTGACTGATTGACTGTCAGACTGACTGACTGACTTCGCAAAAGGGAAAAATAAAAAAAAAGAATTATAAAATTAGAAAAAAATATTTGCATTTAAGATTTCCTTTCCGGCCGGGACTCGAACCCAGTACCACGCGCTATGAACCCAACGGTCTAGCCATTAGGCTATCGGAGCTCTGTCGATGGAAGTCTTAAATATAATAAAAACAAAAAATGCACCTTGGTAATTATTGATTCAAACATTTTGAAATTTATAGGTCGAATAATTAAACTGACTCAGAATTTTTCTCCCTACATAAATAATCAATATTCGCAAAAGAGAAAAATTAAAAAAAAAAAGAAGAAGAAATTTCAAATTAGAAACTAAAAGTATACATTGAAGATTTTCGTTTAGGCTGGGACTCGAACCCAGGGCCACTCGCTTGGAAGCCTAACACTCTAGCCATTAGTCTATGGGAGCTCTGTCGGTGGGAGTTTTAAATATAATAAAAACAAAAAATGCACCTTGGTAATTGTTTATTTAAACACTTTGAAATCTTCGTGTCGAAAAATTAAACTGACTCAGAATTTTCTTCCCTACATAAATAATCAATAATTGCAAAGGAAAGAAATTGAAAAAAAAAAGAATTTTCAAATTAGAAAAGAAATATATACATTGAAGATATTCGCTCCGGCTGGGACTCGAACCCAGGCCACTCGCTTGGAAGACCAGCGGTCTAGCCATTAGGCTATCGGAGTTCTGTCGAGCGGAGTCTTACTGCCTGACTGATACTGCCTGACTGACAGACTGACTCACTGACTGACTGATACTGACTGACTGACTCACTGACTGACCGAGACTGACTGACTAACTGCCTGACTGACTGAGACTGGACTGACTGACTGACTGACTGACTGCTTGACTCTCTGACTGGCTATTTCACTGACTTACTGAATGACTAAATGACTGACTGACACTGTCTGACTGACTGCTTGACTACCTGACTGACTGCTTGACTGACTAACTGACTGGACAGGACTGACCGACTGACTGACTGACAGACTGACTGAATAAGGATGACTGACAGACTGACTGAATAAGGCTGACTGACTGACTGACTGACAGACTGACTGAATAAGGCTGACCGACTGACTGACTGCCTGACTGACTGACTGACTGAATGACTGACTGACTGACTGACCGAGAGTGACTGACTGACTGACTGAGACTGGACTGGACTGACTGACTGACTGACTGACTGAGACTGACTGACTGCTTTAGTGACTAACTGACTGCACAGGACTGACCGACTGACTGACTGACTGCCTGACTGACTGACTGACTGAATGACTGACTGACTGAGACTAAATGACTGACTGCTTGACTGATTGGCTGAAGGACTAACTGACTGACTGAGTGACTGACTGACTGGACTGACTGACTGAGACTGAATGACTGAGTGCTTGACTGATTGACTGTCAGACTGACTGACTGACTTCGCAAAAGGGAAAAATAAAAAAAAAGAATTATAAAATTAGAAAAAAATATTTGCATTTAAGATTTCCTTTCCGGCCGGGACTCGAACCCAGTACCACGCGCTATGAACCCAACGGTCTAGCCATTAGGCTATCGGAGCTCTTTCGATGGAAGTCTTAAATATAATAAAAACAAAAAATGCACCTTGGTAATTATTGATTCAAACATTTTGAAATTTACAGGTCGAATAATTAAACTGACTCAGAATTTTTCTCCCTACATAAATAATCAATATTCGCAAAAGAGAAAAATTAAAAAAAAAAGAAGAAGAAATTTCAAATTAGAAACTAAAAGTATACATTGAAGATTTTCGTTCAGGCTGGGACTCGAACCCAGGGCCACTCGCTTGGAAGCCTAACACTCTAGCCATTAGTCTATGGGAGCTCTGTCGGTAGGAGTTTTAAATATAATAAAAACAAAAAATGCACCTTGGTAATTGTTTATTTAAACACTTTGAAATCTTCGTGTCGAAAAATTAAACTGACTCAGAATTTTCTTCCCTACATAAATAATCAATAATTGCAAAGGAAAGAAATTGAAAAAAAAAAGAATTTTCAAATTAGAAAAGAAATATATACATTGAAGATATTCGCTCCGGTTGGGACTCGAACCCAGGCCACTCGCTTGGAAGACCAGCGGTCTAGCCATTAGGCTATCGGAGTTCTGTCGAGCGGAGTCTTACTGCCTGACTGATACTGCCTGACTGACAGACTGACTCACTGACTGACTGATACTGACTGACTGACTCACTGACTGACCGAGACTGACTGACTAACTGCCTGAGTGACTGAGACTGGACTGACTGACTGACTGACTGACTGACTGACTAACTGACTGACTGAGACTGACTGACTGACTGCTTGACTCTCTGACTGGCTATTTCACTGACTGACTGAATGACTAAATGACTGACTGACACTGACTGACTGACTGCTTGACTACCTGACTGACTGCTTGACTGACTAACTGACTGGACAGGACTGACCGACTGACTGACTGACAGACTGACTGAATAAGGATGACTGACAGACTGACTGAATAAGGCTGACTGACTGACTGACTGACAGACTGACTGAATAAGGCTGACCGACTGACTGACTGCCTGACTGACTGACTGACTGAATGACTGACTGACTGACTGACCGAGAGTGACTGACTGACTGACTGAGACTGGACTGGACTGACTGACTGACTGACTGACTGAGACTGACTGACTGCTTTAGTGACTAACTGACTGCACAGGACTGACCGACTGACTGACTGACTGCCTGACTGACTGACTGACTGAATGACTGACTGACTGAGACTAAATGACTGACTGCTTGACTGATTGGCTGAAGGACTAACTGACTGACTGAGTGACTGACTGACTGGACTGACTGACTGAGACTGAATGACTGAGTGCTTGACTGATTGACTGTCAGACTGACTGACTGACTTCGCAAAAGGGAAAAATAAAAAAAAAGAATTATAAAATTAGAAAAAAATATTTGCATTTAAGATTTCCTTTCCGGCCGGGACTCGAACCCAGTACCACGCGCTATGAACCCAACGGTCTAGCCATTAGGCTATCGGAGCTCTTTCGATGGAAGTCTTAAATATAATAAAAACAAAAAATGCACCTTGGTAATTATTGATTCAAACATTTTGAAATTTACAGGTCGAATAATTAAACTGACTCAGAATTTTTCTCCCTACATAAATAATCAATATTCGCAAAAGAGAAAAATTAAAAAAAAAAGAAGAAGAAATTTCAAATTAGAAACTAAAAGTATACATTGAAGATTTTCGTTCAGGCTGGGACTCGAACCCAGGGCCACTCGCTTGGAAGCCTAACACTCTAGCCATTAGTCTATGGGAGCTCTGTCGGTAGGAGTTTTAAATATAATAAAAACAAAAAATGCACCTTGGTAATTGTTTATTTAAACACTTTGAAATCTTCGTGTCGAAAAATTAAACTGACTCAGAATTTTCTTCCCTACATAAATAATCAATAATTGCAAAGGAAAGAAATTGAAAAAAAAAAGAATTTTCAAATTAGAAAAGAAATATATACATTGAAGATATTCGCTCCGGTTGGGACTCGAACCCAGGCCACTCGCTTGGAAGACCAGCGGTCTAGCCATTAGGCTATCGGAGTTCTGTCGAGCGGAGTCTTACTGCCTGACTGATACTGCCTGACTGACAGACTGACTCACTGACTGACTGATACTGACTGACTGACTCACTGACTGACCGAGACTGACTGACTAACTGCCTGAGTGACTGAGACTGGACTGACTGACTGACTGACTGACTGACTGACTAACTGACTGACTGAGACTGACTGACTGACTGCTTGACTCTCTGACTGGCTATTTCACTGACTGACTGAATGACTAAATGACTGACTGACACTGACTGACTGACTGCTTGACTACCTGACTGACTGCTTGACTGACTAACTGACTGGACAGGACTGACCGACTGACTGACTGACAGACTGACTGAATAAGGATGACTGACAGACTGACTGAATAAGGCTGACTGACTGACTGACTGACAGACTGACTGAATAAGGCTGACCGACTGACTGACTGCCTGACTGACTGACTGACTGAATGACTGACTGACTGACTGACCGAGACTGACTGACTGACTGACTGAGACTGGACTGGACTGACTGACTGACTGACTGACTGAGACTGACTGACTGCTTTAGTGACTAACTGACTGCACAGGACTGACCGACTGACTGACTGACTGCCTGACTGACTGACTGACTGAATGACTGACTGACTGAGACTAAATGACTGACTGCTTGACTGACTGGCTGAAGGACTAACTGACTGACTGAGTGACTGACTGACTGGACTGACTGACTGAGACTGAATGACTGAGTGCTTGACTGATTGACTGTCAGACTGACTGACTGACTTCGCAAAAGGGAAAAATAAAAAAAAAGAATTATAAAATTAGAAAAAAATATTTGCATTTAAGATTTCCTTTCCGGCCGGGACTCGAACCCAGTACCACGCGCTATGAACCCAACGGTCTAGCCATTAGGCTATCGGAGCTCTGTCGATGGAAGTCTTAAATATAATAAAAACAAAAAATGCACCTTGGTAATTATTGATTCAAACACTTTGAAATTTACAGGTCGAATAATTAAACTGACTCAGAATTTTTCTCCCTACATAAATAATCAATATTCGCAAAAGAGAAAAATTAAAAAAAAAAGAAGAAGAAATTTCAAATTAGAAACTAAAAGTATACATTGAAGATTTTCGTTTAGGCTGGGACTCGAACCCAGGGCCACTCGCTTGGAAGCCTAACACTCTAGCCATTAGTCTATGGGAGCTCTGTCGGTGGGAGTTTTAAATATAATAAAAACAAAAAATGCACCTTGGTAATTGTTTATTTAAACACTTTGAAATCTTCGTGTCGAAAAATTAAACTGACTCAGAATTTTCTTCCCTACATAAATAATCAATAATTGCAAAGGAAAGAAATTGAAAAAAAAAAGAATTTTCAAATTAGAAAAGAAATATATACATTGAAGATATTCGCTCCGGCTGGGACTCGAACCCAGGCCACTCGCTTGGAAGACCAGCGGTCTAGCCATTAGGCTATCGGAGTTCTGGCGAGCGGAGTCTTACTGCCTGACTGATACTGCCTGACTGACAGACTGACTCACTGACTGACTGATACTTACTGACTGACTCACTGACTGACCGAGACTGACTGACTAACTGCCTGACTGACTGAGACTGGACTGACTGACTGACTGACTGACTGACTGACTAACTGACTGACTGAGACTGACTGACTGACTGCTTGACTCTCTGACTGGCTATTTCACTGACTTACTGAATGACTAAATGACTGACTGACACTGACTGACTGACTGCTTGACTACCTGACTGACTGCTTTACTGACTAACTGACTGGACAGGACTGACCGACTGACTGACTGACAGACTGACTGAATAAGGATGACTGACAGACTGACTGAATAAGGCTGACTGACTGACTGACTGACAGACTGACTGAATAAGGCTGACCGACTGACTGACTGCATGACTGACTGACTGACTGAATGACTGACTGACTGACTGACCGAGACTGACTGACCGAGACTGACTGACTGACTGACTGAGACTGGACTGGACTGACTGACTGACTGACTGACTGAGACTGACTGACTGCTTTAGTGACTAACTGACTGCACAGGACTGACTGACTGACTGCCTGACTGACTGACTGACTGAATGACTGACTGACTGAGACTAAATGACTGACTGCTTGACTGACTGGCTGAAGGACTAACTGACTGACTGAGTGACTGACTGACTGGACTGACTGACTGAGACTGAATGACTGAGTGCTTGACTGATTGACTGTCAGACTGACTGACTTACTTCGCAAAAGGGAAAAATAAAAAAAAAGAATTATAAAATTAGAAAAAAATATTTGCATTTAAGATTTCCTTTCCGGCCGGGACTCGAACCCAGTACCACGCGCTATGAACCCAACGGTCTAGCCATTAGGCTATCGGAGCTCTGTCGATGGAAGTCTTAAATATAATAAAAACAAAAAATGCACCTTGGTAATTATTGATTCAAACACTTTGAAATTTACAGGTCGAATAATTAAACTGACTCAGAATTTTTCTCCCTACATAAATAATCAATATTCGCAAAAGAGAAAAATTAAAAAAAAAAGAAGAAGAAATTTCAAATTAGAAACTAAAAGTATACATTGAAGATTTTCGTTTAGGCTGGGACTCGAACCCAGGGCCACTCGCTTGGAAGCCTAACACTCTAGCCATTAGTCTATGGGAGCTCTGTCGGTGGGAGTTTTAAATATAATAAAAACAAAAAATGCACCTTGGTAATTGTTTATTTAAACACTTTGAAATCTTCGTGTCGAAAAATTAAACTGACTCAGAATTTTCTTCCCTACATAAATAATCAATAATTGCAAAGGAAAGAAATTGAAAAAAAAAGAATTTTCAAATTAGAAAAGAAATATATACATTGAAGATATTCGCTCCGGCTGGGACTCGAACCCAGGCCACTCGCTTGGAAGACCAGCGGTCTAGCCATTAGGCTATCGGAGTTCTGTCGAGCGGAGTCTTACTGCCTGACTGATACTGCCTGACTGACAGACTGACTCACTGACTGACTGATACTGACTGACTGACTCACTGACTGACCGAGACTGACTGACTAACTGCCTGACTGACTGAGACTGGACTGACTGACTGACTGACTGACTGACTGACTAACTGACTGACTGAGACTGACTGACTGACTGCTTGACTCTCTGACTGGCTATTTCACTGACTTACTGAATGACTAAATGACTGACTGACACTGACTGACTGACTGCTTGACTACCTGACTGACTGCTTGACTGACTAACTGACTGGACAGGACTGACCGACCGACTGACTGACAGACTGACTGAATAAGGATGACTGACAGACTGACTGAATAAGGATGACTGACTGACTGACTGACAGACTGACTGAATAATTCTGACCGACTGACTGACTGCCTGACTGACTGACTGACTGAATGACTGACTGACTGACTGACCGAGACTGACTGACTGACTGACTGAGACTGGACCGGACTGACTGACTGACTGACTGACTGAGACTGACTGACTGCTTTAGTGACTAACTGACTGCACAGGACTGACCGACTGACTGACTGACTGCCTGACTGACTGACTGACTGAATGACTGACTGACTGAGACTAAATGACTGACTGCTTGACTGACTGGCTGAAGGACTAACTGACTGACTGAGTGACTGACTGACTGGACTGACTGACTGAGACTGAATGACTGAGTGCTTGACTGATTGACTGTCAGACTGACTGACTGACTTCGCAAAAGGGAAAAATAAAAAAAAAGAATTATAAAATTAGAAAAAAATATTTGCATTTAAGATTTCCTTTCCGGCCGGGACTCGAACCCAGTACCACGCGCTATGAACCCAACGGTCTAGCCATTAGGCTATCGGAGCTCTGTCGATGGAAGTCTTAAATATAATAAAAACAAAAAATGCACCTTGGTAATTATTGATTCAAACATTTTGAAATTTACAGGTCGAATAATTAAACTGACTCAGAATTTTTCTCCCTACATAAATAATCAATATTCGCAAAAGAGAAAAATTAAAAAAAAAAGAAGAAGAAATTTCAAATTAGAAACTAAAAGTATACATTGAAGATTTTCGTTCAGGCTGGGACTCGAACCCAGGGCCACTCGCTTGGAAGCCTAACACTCTAGCCATTAGTCTAGGGGAGCTCTGTCGGTAGGAGTTTTAAATATAATAAAAACAAAAAATGCACCTTGGTAATTGTTTATTTAAACACTTTGAAATCTTCGTGTCGAAAAATTAAACTGACTCAGAATTTTCTTCCCTACATAAATAATCAATAATTGCAAAGGAAAGAAATTGAAAAAAAAAAGAATTTTCAAATTAGAAAAGAAATATATACATTGAAGATATTCGCTCCGGCTGGGACTCGAACCCAGGCCACTCGCTTGGAAGACCAGCGGTCTAGCCATTAGGCTATCGGAGTTCTGTCGAGCGGAGTCTTACTGCCTGACTGATACTGCCTGACTGACAGACTGACTCACTGACTGACTGATACTGACTGACTGACTCACTGACTGACCGAGACTGACTGACTAACTGCCTGACTGACTGAGACTGGACTGACTGACTGACTGAGACTGGACTGACTGACTGACTGACTGACTGACTGACTAACTGACTGACTGAGACTGACTGACTGACTGCTTGACTCTCTGACTGGCTATTTCACTGACTGACTGAATGACTAAATGACTGACTGACACTGACTGACTGACTGCTTGACTACCTGACTGACTGCTTGACTGACTAACTGACTGGACAGGACTGACCGACTGACTGACTGACAGACTGACTGAATAAGGATGACTGACAGACTGACTGAATAAGGCTGACTGACTGACTGACTGACAGACTGACTGAATAAGGCTGACCGACTGACTGACTGCCTGACTGACTGACTGACTGAATGACTGACTGACTGACTGACCGAGACTGACTGACTGACTGACTGAGACTGGACTGGACTGACTGACTGACTGACTGACTGAGACTGACTGACTGCTTTAGTGACTAACTGACTGCACAGGACTGACCGACTGACTGACTGACTGCCTGACTGACTGACTGACTGACTGAGACTAAATGACTGACTGGCTGAAGGACTAACTGATGACTGAGTGACTGACTGAGTGACTGACTGACTGGACTGACTGACTGAGACTGAATGACTGAGTGCTTGACTGATTGACTGTCAGACTGACTGACTTACTTCGCAAAAGGGAAAAATAAAAAAAAAGAATTATAAAATTAGAAAAAAATATTTGCATTTAAGATTTCCTTTCCGGCCGGGACTCGAACCCAGTACCACGCGCTATGAACCCAACGGTCTAGCCATTAGGCTATCGGAGCTCTGTCGATGGAAGTCTTAAATATAATAAAAACAAAAAATGCACCTTGGTAATTATTGATTCAAACACTTTGAAATTTACAGGTCGAATAATTAAACTGACTCAGAATTTTTCTCCCTACATAAATAATCAATATTCGCAAAAGAGAAAAATTAAAAAAAAAAGAAGAAGAAATTTCAAATTAGAAACTAAAAGTATACATTGAAGATTTTCGTTTAGGCTGGGACTCGAACCCAGGGCCACTCGCTTGGAAGCCTAACACTCTAGCCATTAGTCTATGGGAGCTCTGTCGGTGGGAGTTTTAAATATAATAAAAACAAAAAATGCACCTTGGTAATTGTTTATTTAAACACTTTGAAATCTTCGTGTCGAAAAATTAAACTGACTCAGAATTTTCTTCCCTACATAAATAATCAATAATTGCAAAGGAAAGAAATTGAAAAAAAAAGAATTTTCAAATTAGAAAAGAAATATATACATTGAAGATATTCGCTCCGGCTGGGACTCGAACCCAGGCCACTCGCTTGGAAGACCAGCGGTCTAGCCATTAGGCTATCGGAGTTCTGTCGAGCGGAGTCTTACTGCCTGACTGATACTGCCTGACTGACAGACTGACTCACTGACTGACTGATACTGACTGACTGACTCACTGACTGACCGAGACTGACTGACTAACTGCCTGACTGACTGAGACTGGACTGACTGACTGACTGACTGACTGACTGACTAACTGACTGACTGAGACTGACTGACTGACTGCTTGACTCTCTGACTGGCTATTTCACTGACTTACTGAATGACTAAATGACTGACTGACACTGACTGACTGACTGCTTGACTACCTGACTGACTGCTTGACTGACTAACTGACTGGACAGGACTGACCGACTGACTGACTGACAGACTGACTGAATAAGGATGACTGACAGACTGACTGAATAAGGATGACTGACTGACTGACTGACAGACTGACTGAATAATTCTGACCGACTGACTGACTGCCTGACTGACTGACTGACTGAATGACTGACTGACTGACTGACCGAGACTGACTGACTGACTGACTGAGACTGGACCGGACTGACTGACTGACTGACTGACTGAGACTGACTGACTGCTTTAGTGACTAACTGACTGCACAGGACTGACCGACTGACTGACTGACTGACTGCCTGACTGACTGACTGACTGAATGACTGACTGACTGAGACTAAATGACTGACTGCTTGACAGACTGGCTGAAGGACTAACTGACTGACTGAGTGACTGACTGACTGGACTGACTGACTGAGACTGAATGGCTGAGTGCTTGACTGATTGACTGTCAGACTGACTGACTGACTTCGCAAAAGGGAAAAATAAAAAAAAAAGAATTATAAAAAAATATTTGCATTTAAGATTTCCTTTCCGGCCGGGACTCGAACCCAGTACCACGCGCTAGGAACCCAACGGTCTAGCCATTAGGCTATCGGAGCTCTGTCGATGGAAGTCTTAAATATAATAAAAACAAAAAATGCACCTTGGTAATTATTGATTCAAACACTTTGAAATTTACAGGTCGAATAATTAAACTGACTCAGAATTTTTCTCCCTACATAAATAATCAATATTCGCAAAAGAGAAAAATTAAAAAAAAAAGAAGAAGAAATTTCAAATTAGAAACTAAAAGTATACATTGAAGATTTTCGTTCAGGATGGGACTCGAACCCAGGGCCACTCGCTTGGAAGCCTAACACTCTAGCCATTAGTCTATAGGAGCTCTGTCGGTGGGAGTTTTAAATATAATAAAAACAAAAAATGCACCTTGGTAATTGTTTATTTAAACACTTTGAAATCTTCGTGTCGAAAAATTAAACTGACTCAGAATTTTCTTCCCTACATAAATAATCAATAATTGCAAAGGAAAGAAATTGAAAAAAAAAAGAATTTTCAAATTAGAAAAGAAATATATACATTGAAGATATTCGCTCCGGCTGGGACTCAAACCCAGGCCACTCGCTTGGAAGACCAGCGGTCTAGCCATTAGGCTATCGGAGTTCTGTCGAGCGGAGTCTTACTGCCTGACTGATACTGCCTGACTGACAGACTGACTCACTGACTGATTGATACTGACTGACTGACTCACTGACTGACCGAGACTGACTGACTAACTGCCTGACTGACTGAGACTGGACTGACTGACTGACTGACTGACTGACTGACTAACTGACTGACTGAGACTGACTGACTGACTGCTTGACTCTCTGACTGGCTATTTCACTGACTGACTGAATGACTAAATGACTGACTGACACTGACTGACTGACTGCTTCACTACCTGACTGACTGCTTGACTGACTAACTGACAGGACAGGACTGACCGACTGACTGACTGACAGACTGACTGAATAAGGATGACTGACAGACTGACTGAATAAGGCTGACTGACTGACTGACTGACAGACTGACTGAATAAGGCTGACCGACTGACTGACTGCCTGACTGACTGACTGACTGAATGACTGACTGACTGACTGACCGAGACTGACTGACTGACTGACTGAGACTGGACTGGACTGACTGACTGACTGACTGAGACTGACTGACTGCTTTAGTGACTAACTGACTGCACAGGACTGACCGACTGACTGACTGACTGACTGCCTGACTGACTGACTGACTGAATGACTGACTGACTGAGACTAAATGACTGACTGCTTGACTGACTGGCTGAAGGACTAACTGACTGACTGAGTGACTGACTGACTGGACTGACTGACTGAGACTGAATGACTGAGTGCTTGACTGATTGACTGTCAGACTGACTGACTGACTTCGCAAAAGGGAAAAATAAAAAAAAAAGAATTATAAAATTAGAAAAAAATATTTGCATTTAAGATTTCCTTTCCGGCCGGGACTCGAACCCAGTACCACGCGCTAGGAACCCAACGGTCTAGCCATTAGGCTATCGGAGCTCTGTCGCTGGAAGTCTTAAATATAATAAAAACAAAAAATGCACCTTGGTAATTATTGATTCAAACACTTTGAAATTTACAGGTCGAATAATTAAACTGACTCAGAATTTTTCTCCCTACATAAATAATCAATATTCGCAAAAGAGAAAAATTAAAAAAAAAGGAGAAGAAATTTCAAATTAGAAACTAAAAGTATACATTGAAGATTTTCGTTCAGGCTGGGACTCGAACCCAGGGCCACTCGCTTGGAAGCCTAACACTCTAGCCATTAGTCTATGAGAGCTCTGTCGGTGGGAGTTTTAAATATAATAAAAACAAAAAATGCACCTTGGTAATTGTATATTTAAACACTTTGAAATCTTCGTGTCGAAAAATTAAACTGACTCAGAATTTTCTTCCCTACATAAATAATCAATAATTGCAAAGGAAAGAAATTGAAAAAAAAAGAATTTTCAAATTAGAAAAGAAATATATACATTGAAGATATTCGCTCCGGCTGGGACTCGAACACAGGCCACTCGCTTGGAAGACCAGCGGTCTAGCCATTAGGCCATCGGAGTTCTGTCGAGCGGAGTCTTACTGCCTGACTGATACTGCCTGACTGACAGACTGACTCACTGACTGACTGATACTGACTGACTGACTCACTGACTGACCGAGACTGACTGACTAACTGCCTGACTGACTGAGACTGGACTGACTGACTGACTGACTGACTGACTGACTAACTGACTGACTGAGACTGACTGACTGACTGCTTGACTCTCTGACTGGCTATTTCACTGACTGACTGAATGACTAAATGACTGACTGACACTGACTGACTGACTGCTTGACTACCTGACTGACTGCTTGACTGACTAACTGACTGGACAGGACTGACCGACTGACTGACTGACAGACTGACTGAATAAGGATGACTGACAGACTGACTGAATAAGGCTGACTGACTGACTGACTGACAGACTGACTGAATAAGGCTGACCGACTGACTGACTGCCTGACTGACTGACTGACTGAATGACTGACTGACTGACTGACCGAGACTGACTGACTGACTGACTGAGACTGGACTGGACTGACTGACTGACTGACTGAGACTGACTGACTGCTTTAGTGACTAACTGACTGCACAGGACTGACCGACTGACTGACTGACTGACTGCCTGACTGACTGACTGACTGAATGACTGACTGACTGAGACTAAATGACTGACTGCTTGACTGACTGGCTGAAGGACTAACTGACTGACTGAGTGACTGACTGACTGGACTGACTGACTGAGACTGAATGACTGAGTGCTTGACTGATTGACTGTCAGACTGACTGACTGACTTCGCAAAAGGGAAAAATAAAAAAAAAGAATTAGAAAAAAATATTTGCATTTAAGATTTCCTTTCCGGCCGGGACTCGAACCCAGTACCACGCGCTAGGAACCCAACGGTCTAGCCATTAGGCTATCGGAGCTCTGTCGCTGGAAGTCTTAAATATAATAAAAACAAAAAATGCACCTTGGTAATTATTGATTCAAACACTTTGAAATTTACAGGTCGAATAATTAAACTGACTCAGAATTTTTCTCCCTACATAAATAATCAATATTCGCAAAAGAGAAAAATTAAAAAAAAAGAAGAAGAAATTTCAAATTAGAAACTAAAAGTATACATTGAAGATTTTCGTTCAGGCTGGGACTCGAACCCAGGGCCACTCGCTTGGAAGCCTAACACTCTAGCCATTAGTCTATGAGAGCTCTGTCGGTGGGAGTTTTAAATATAATAAAAACAAAAAATGCACCTTGGTAATTGTATATTTAAACACTTTGAAATCTTCGTGTCGAAAAATTAAACTGACTCAGAATTTTCTTCCCTACATAAATAATCAATAATTGCAAAGGAAAGAAATTGAAAAAAAAAGAATTTTCAAATTAGAAAAGAAATATATACATTGAAGATATTTGCTCCGGCTGGGACACGAACACAGGCCACTCGCTTGGAAGACCAGCGGTCTAGCCATTAGGCCATCGGAGTTCTGTCGAGCGGAGTCTTACTGCCTGACTGATACTGCCTGACTGACAGACTGACTCACTGACTGACTGATACTGACTGACTGACTCACTGACTGACCGAGACTGACTGACTAACTGCCTGACTGACTGAGACTGGACTGACTGACTGACTGACTGACTAACTGACTGACTGAGACTGACTGACTGACTGCTTGACTCTCTGACTGGCTATTTCACTGACTGACTGAATGACTAAATGACTGACTGACACTGACTGACTGACTGCTTGACTACCTGACTGACTGCTTGACTGACTAACTGACTGGACAGGACTGACCGACTGACTGACTGACAGACTGACTGAATAAGGATGACTGACAGACTGACTGAATAAGGCTGACTGACTGACTGACTGACAGACTGACTGAATAAGGCTGACCGACTGACTGACTGCCTGACTGACTGACTGACTGAATGACTGACTGACTGACTGACCGAGACTGACTGACTGACTGACTGAGACTGGACTGGACTGACTGACTGACTGACTGAGACTGACTGACTGCTTTAGTGACTAACTGACTGCACAGGACTGACCGACTGACTGACTGACTGACTGCCTGACTGAGTGACTGACTGACTGGACTGACTGACTGAGACTGAATGACTGAGTGCTTGACTGATTGACTGTCAGACTGACTGACTGACTTCGCAAAAGGGAAAAATAAAAAAAAAGAATTATAAAATTAGAAAAAAATATTTGCATTTAAGATTTCCTTTCCGGCCGGGACTCGAACCCAGTACCACGCGCTAGGAACCCAACGGTCTAGCCATTAGGCTATCGGAGCTCTGTCGCTGGAAGTCTTAAATATAATAAAAACAAAAAATGCACCTTGGTAATTATTGATTCAAACACTTTGAAATTTACAGGTCGAATAATTAAACTGACTCAGAATTTTTCTCCCTACATAAATAATCAATATTCGCAAAAGAGAAAAATTAAAAAAAAAGAAGAAGAAATTTCAAATTAGAAACTAAAAGTATACATTGAAGATTTTCGTTCAGGCTGGGACTCGAACCCAGGGCCACTCGCTTGGAAGCCTAACACTCTAGCCATTAGTCTATGAGAGCTCTGTCGGTGGGAGTTTTAAATATAATAAAAACAAAAAATGCACCTTGGTAATTGTATATTTAAACACTTTGAAATCTTCGTGTCGAAAAATTAAACTGACTCAGAATTTTCTTCCCTACATAAATAATCAATAATTGCAAAGGAAAGAAATTGAAAAAAAAAAGAATTTTCAAATTAGAAAAGAAATATATACATTGAAGATATTCGCTCCGGCTGGGACTCGAACACAGGCCACTCGCTTGGAAGACCAGCGGTCTAGCCATTAGGCCATCGGAGTTCTGTCGAGCGGAGTCTTACTGCCTGACTGATACTGCCTGACTGACAGACTGACTCACTGACTGACTGATACTGACTGACTGACTCACTGACTGACCGAGACTGACTGACTAACTGCCTGACTGACTGAGACTGGACTGACTGACTGACTGACTGACTGACTGACTAACTGACTGACTGAGACTGACTGACTGACTGCTTGACTCTCTGACTGGCTATTTCACTGACTGACTGAATGACTAAATGACTGACTGACACTGACTGACTGACTGCTTGACTACCTGACTGACTGCTTGACTGACTAACTGACTGGACAGGACTGACCGACTGACTGACTGACAGACTGACTGAATAAGGCTGACTGACTGACTGACTGACAGACTGACTGAATAAGGCTGACCGACTGACTGACTGCCTGACTGACTGACTGACTGAATGACTGACTGACTGACTGACCGAGACTGACTGACTGACTGACTGAGACTGGACTGGACTGACTGACTGACTGACTGACTGAGACTGACTGACTGCTTTAGTGACTAACTGACTGCACAGGACTGACCGACTGACTGACTGACTGACTGCCTGACTGACTGACTGACTGAATGACTGACTGACTGAGACTAAATGACTGACTGCTTGACTGACTGGCTGAAGGACTAACTGACTGACTGAGTGACTGACTGACTGGACTGACTGACTGAGACTGAATGACTGAGTGCTTGACTGATTGACTGTCAGACTGACTGACTGACTTCGCAAAAGGGAAAAATAAAAAAAAAGAATTATAAAATTAGAAAAAAATATTTGCATTTAAGATTTCCTTTCCGGCCGGGACTCGAACCCAGTACCACGCGCTAGGAACCCAACGGTCAAGCCATTAGGCTATCGGAGCTCTGTCGATGGAAGTCTTAAATATAATAAAAACAAAAAATGCACCTTGGTAATTATTGATTCAAACACTTTGAAATTTACAGGTCGAATAATTAAACTGACTCAGAATTTTTCTCCCTACATAAATAATCAATATTCGCAAAAGAGAAAAATTAAAAAAAAGAAGAAGAAATTTCAAATTAGAAACTAAAAGTATACATTGAAGATTTTCGTTCAGGCTAGGACTCGAACCCAGGGCCACTCGCTTGGAAGCCTAACACTCTAGCCATTAGTCTATGAGAGCTCTGTCGGTGGGAGTTTTAAATATAATAAAAACAAAAAATGCACCTTGGTAATTGTATATTTAAACACTTTGAAATCTTCGTGTCGAAAAATTAAACTGACTCAGAATTTTCTTCCCTACATAAATAATCAATAATTGCAAAGGAAAGAAATTGAAAAAAAAAGAATTTTCAAATTAGAAAAGAAATATATACATTGAAGATATTCGCTCCGGCTGGGACTCGAACACAGGCCACTCGCTTGGAAGACCAGCGGTCTAGCCATTAGGCCATCGGAGTTCTGTCGAGCGGAGTCTTACTGCCTGACTGATACTGCCTGACTGACAGACTGACTCACTGACTGACTGATACTGACTGACTGACTCACTGACTGACCGAGACTGACTGACTAACTGCCTGACTGACTGAGACTGGACTGACTGACTGACTGACTGACTGACTGACTAACTGACTGACTGAGACTGACTGACTGACTGCTTGACTCTCTGACTGGCTATTTCACTGACTGACTGAATGACTAAATGACTGACTGACACTGACTGACTGACTGCTTGACTACCTGACTGACTGCTTGACTGACTAACTGACTGGACAGGACTGACCGACTGACTGACTGACAGACTGACTGAATAAGGATGACTGACAGACTGACTGAATAAGGCTGACTGACTGACTGACTGACAGACTGACTGAATAAGGCTGACCGACTGACTGACTGCCTGACTGACTGACTGACTGAATGACTGACTGACTGACTGACCGAGACTGACTGACTGACTGACTGAGACTGGACTGGACTGACTGACTGACTGACTGAGACTGACTGACTGCTTTAGTGACTAACTGACTGCACAGGACTGACCGACTGACTGACTGACTGACTGCCTGACTGACTGACTGACTGAATGACTGACTGACTGAGACTAAATGACTGACTGCTTGACTGACTGGCTGAAGGACTAACTGACTGACTGAGTGACTGACTGACTGGACTGACTGACTGAGACTGAATGACTGAGTGCTTGACTGATTGACTGTCAGACTGACTGACTGACTTCGCAAAAGGGAAAAATAAAAAAAAAAAGAATTAGAAAAAAAATATTTGCATTTAAGATTTCCTTTCCGGCCGGGACTCGAACCCAGTACCACGCGCTAGGAACCCAACGGTCTAGCCATTAGGCTATCGGAGCTCTGTCGCTGGAAGTCTTAAATATAATAAAAACAAAAAATGCACCTTGGTAATTATTGATTCAAACACTTTGAAATTTACAGGTCGAATAATTAAACTGACTCAGAATTTTTCTCCCTACATAAATAATCAATATTCGCAAAAGAGAAAAATTAAAAAAAAAGAAGAAGGAAATTTCAAATTAGAAACTAAAAGTATACATTGAAGATTTTCGTTCAGGCTGGGACTCGAACCCAGGGCCACTCGCTTGGAAGCCTAACACTCTAGCCATTAGTCTATGAGAGCTCTGTCGGTGGGAGTTTTAAATATAATAAAAACAAAAAATGCACCTTGGTAATTGTATATTTAAACACTTTGAAATCTTCGTGTCGAAAAATTAAACTGACTCAGAATTTTCTTCCCTACATAAATAATCAATAATTGCAAAGGAAAGAAATTGAAAAAAAAAGAATTTTCAAATTAGAAAATAAATATATACATTGAAGATATTTGCTCCGGCTGGGACTCGAACACAGGCCACTCGCTTGGAAGACCAGCGGTCTAGCCATTAGGCCATCGGAGTTCTGTCGAGCGGAGTCTTACTGCCTGACTGATACTGCCTGACT